>NC_090196.1:14765523-14920523 GCF_024679245.1 Pseudorasbora parva | reverse complement strand
TAGGCAACGTCTGCTATGTGTGTGTTTGGATGCGTGATGGGGCATTTGGCCAAATGGTCAGAGAACAAGATAAAAGGGGCCTGAACTGCAGCTGAGGTGATCCTCTGATAATATCACCGGGGAAACTTGTGCAAACCCGACATCACACCGGGGAACGTCAGACATCTTTGCCAGAATTATGCAAAGCCCCCCTGCCTGTCAGACTGCTTGAAAGAGCATAAGTGTGTGTGTGTTTTCCCTTCTAATAAAATGACCCGCTGGTCTCTCTCGGTCTGCCCCAGCCATAGGAAATCTATCTTGAAGTGATTATTTCATCAGAGTGGTCAGGTCCCCTCTGAGGGCCCGGCTGTGTGTGTGTGTGCATCTGTGTGGATGTGTTCTGTGTGTGTTGCTCTCTGGAGGAAGTCTTTCATTCGTGTAACAGGCATGAACGACTCAACCCTTCGCTCATTTAAAGGGCTTTTCCTGCAGTCTGCAGTCGACACCTCTGCCTTGAGGCGATGAGCCATGATGGGGTTGCAATGAAAGCCGCCAAATAGTAAATCCTTCCTCTCCGTTCACCTCTGCTTAGCACCAGCTATGGTGGGGTTGTCCGTCAAAGCTCCAGGACCTCAATTTTGTTTTTGTGTAAAACTAAACATGATAGTACCAAAACAGTAAAATATGACTTCTTTTAAGAAAACAAAGCAACAACACAAAACAAAGCCTGGACACAACGGAGCAAACAAAACAAATCAATACAAAGCAACACTACACAAAACAAAATAAAAACTGAACACTAAAAAGCAAGAAAAAAAATTAACAAAAGAAAAACAACAAAACACTAAACAAAACAAAGCCTTGACAAAACAAAGCTCAGCAATAAATCACTACATAAAAAAGTGTCTATGCAACAAAGCAAAACAAAAAATAACAAAACACTATGCACAACAAAAACTAAACACAACAAAGCAAAGTAACAAAACACTAAACCAAACAAAAACAGAACACTGCAAAGCAAAGCAAATAAAACAAAAGGCAAAACAACAGCACACTAAACAAAACAAAAACAGAACACAACAAAGCAAAGCAACAAAACACTAAACAAAACAAAAACAGAACACAACAAAGCAAAACAGCAAAACACTAAACTAAACAAAAACTGAAGACAACAAAGCAAAGCAAAACAGCAAACCACTAAACTAAACAAAAACTGAACACAACAAAGCAAAGCAAAGCAAAAACAAAGCAGCAAAACACTAAACAAAACAAAAACTGAACACAACAAAGCAAAACAGCAAAACTAAACAAAACTAAACTGAACACAACAAAGCAAAACAGCAAAACAAAACAAAACAAAAACTGAACACAACAAAGCAAAGCAAAAACAAAGCAAAAGTGCACTAAGCAGTTTTAGTTCAGATAGTTTACAATGAACACAAAGTAAAACAAAACAGAAAAAAAGCAAAGCAAAGCAACAAAACACTTAACGAAACATGAAGCAAACCAATAAAACAAAACTACAATACAAATTTAAAAATCTCTCTTAGGAAGGAGCTTTTGTATGTAAATTCGAATTTATTTGGCCAATCAGTTAAATCAGTCGCTAAATTAAAGTAGCTTTTTAGTTTTTTTGGTCTTAGTTTTCATTTCAGTCGTTATCATATGAGATTCGACTGCTAATGTGTTTCTCAAATCTTTATTTTTTTATTTATAAAAACTAGAAAATACATAAATGATGCAAACATGCACATTGTAATGAAGTACAATCTCCTTGAGAATTTCAGTAATTATATTAGTATATATTATATAGCTATATGACCCATAGGTTTATGGTCTTGTGTCATTTCGGGGACATCGGGAGGAGATGCTAACTGCACTGATAAATGGGCTTTTACTGTTCAGCTCTGCCTATTAAACGTGTTTCTTATTATCGATCAAGCTAAACAACCTGATGGAGGGGAAGAGAAGTCACCTTGATATAATTCTATCTATCAATCATTCCTGAGGCCCTCACAGAAACGGCTGGCACTGCCATTAGCACAGACTGGCATAGTGTTTGAGAAGAAGAACTATGGGGGCTTTTGGTGATTAGAGTGATGAATGGTCAAACATCGTATACCGTATATGATGGTGTTTAATAATCGTTCGATATCTTTAGTCATTCAAATCTAGTTTATTCTTGTTGGCAAATATCTGCATTATAAATGTATTCGTTTTCAATCTTATCAGAGACCATTTGGGTGTGTTTGTTTCACTCATTCCCTTTTCCTCTCCCAAATATATATATATATATATATATATATATATATATATATATATATATATATATATATATATATATATATATACACATGCTTTGCGTATGGTTAAGCGTGCTTCTCTTCCAGACTCAGTATTACCATAATATAGAAATCTACCATGAAAAATTTGTCAAGAATGGAAGTCTAAAGAGCTCAGAGATCATTTAAGCCTAAATCCTGGGTTTAAAAATAGCCCAAAGTTCAAAATATATGGCCATAAGAGTGTCTCTGTATTCTTTTCTGGATTTCTTAAACATGTTGTTTAAATGGGCGAACAGCAGAAAACAATCATTTTTTAATGTAATTATAAGTGGCAAATGAAGCATTTTTTTTCATTAGCAAAAGACAGGAAATATGTTCCCTTCTTTTTGGCATTTCTACCATTGTTCTAACCGATTCTTCCACACAAAGCAACAGCTGTTGAACCTCCATACTTTGTTAAAAAAACAGAAGATAGAGTTTCCAATGGTACTGGAATGGAAAAGATATAGAACTTGCATATCATAACTCATCATTGACCATGTAAGGGGAGTGCAAATAAAGTGGTCTTCTATTACAGAAGCATGACTAAGAAACTTATACTTCTGATTCCAAGGTAGCGTTTGTTAGATTTCCCATCAAATGCACATACTGAAGCAAGAAAGCTGTTGGACAGCATGACTGGAGACGTGTTCTTCAAATACTTGAGTGCCTTCAACATACACTAAAAAACATCATCTTAACTGGAGTAGGGTTGAGATAGGAAAAGACTGATGTTTGATCTCAGAACTATGATGAAGAGAAAGATTTTCAATGAAAAATATGAGATGCATATTTGTGTGTTCTCCAAACAAGTTATCATATGGCTTCAGAAGACTTGGAATATAATGTATGAGTCATATAAACCCCTTTTATGATATTTTTATGCTGCTTTTTTGTCCTCTTTAAAGCTTGACAACGTTCATCCACATTCATCTTCATTTTGTGGAAATGAGCAGCTGGGACATTCTTCCAAACATCTTTTGTGTTTTATAAAGCTTTAGAATGACACAAAGGTGAGTAAATGACGACAGAATTGCTGGGGTCCTTTAAACTCCTTGACACTTTCAAATGTATAATCTGTAGGATCAAAAATCATAATGATTAATATTCATTAATAATTCATCATTTTTATTAAAAATTTAAATTTATTTACATATCATGTGGAGATATCAAATGTAGATGTTCATTATAGCAAAATGTTGTCTAATGAATGGTAGCAATGATAAAATAATCATAAAATAAAAGTGAAAATTTACCATCAGGCTCCTCATGATGCCCCTGTTCTCAGCTAAAGGTCAATGACTCATCCATGTGGCCGCTGCGGCCCTCCTCTTGTTCTCCAGCCGCTCTCCAATCAGGAAGGCGCGAGGAAACAATTTGCCCAACACCTGGTCTGGGATCATGCTGGAACACGCTCGGTCTGCACTCGTTCGGGTCACAGCCGTGATGGAGCTCTCACGGCTTCCAGAAGTTTCTGTACTGTTGAAAGACATATGGCTGGGCACGGTTTTGTGTAACCTCTCTGAGCCCTTACCATCTGCCTGCAGGCCCAGGTGTGCCCGGTCTGGCAGGCTTCACCTCAGCTTCCCCGCACCACTGGAGTGCTGTCATTCACCGCTGCACTTCAGCTGATCTCAGAACAGCTCCAACCGTTAAATCAATGAGCCCACGGCGGCATGGGCAATTAAATCAACAACAGACTGAAAATGAACTCTGTTCTTCTGATCCGACATATAGTAAGACAATATCAGGATGCTGTAACACGACAGATTAACCAGTCATTTATTGGTCCAAGTGTACTTCTGTTGATCTGAGATCTGTTCCAGCCAGAAGCTCCTTGAAATTATAGCTTGCCAAGTGAAAAGCTAGTCAGAATTTACAGCAGCTCAACATTCAAGCGACCCTTTTAAAAAGTAATTAAAAAAAAAAAAGTTTTCTGGTTGCCTTAAAATTTAGTTCATTGAAATAAAAAATGTGATGTTAATACAATGAAGGAGATTGGTTTAATCAACCGATACTCAAAATACTATGTTGTCTGAACCACATACAGTAGCTAAGTTGATTTGATTTGTGATAAATCATGAAAATAATTTTACAGTGTGTAGCAAATAGCTTATTAAATAACCATCTGATTATCTAAATATTTTTTTAGTTATATATATTTTTATTTGTTTTGTGTTGTGTTGTAAATATAATTTATTCTGAAGCAATATGCTCACCAGTGTTCAATCAGTTTTGACATATTTAAATCTGCAAATTTGTGATATTTTGACTGTTTTTAATAAAGCGCATTGTTATCCCTAATCGTATTAAACATATGCCATGCTTCAGTTTTTATTTTATATTCTTACATTTTATCAATAAATTAAATTAGAACAAGACACCATAGGGCTGTTACCAATCAAATTAAATAATTTACACTGAAAAATCATTGTAGATTGTGTAATTTTATTTTTTATTTTTATTTTTTTTAATGTACAAATATGAAATGTTGGAAATTAAAAACATGACACATGAAACTAAACTGTCAGTAGGTAGCGGCCGGTGACCGTCCTAAGGAGTCATTTGTTCAAACAGCTGATTCATTTAAGAATGAGGCAGTCGTTTACTAATAGGTTATTGAATCCTTGATTCAACCAATTCATTCAAAATACTGAATCATTCAGTAACACACTGCTGTGACCTTTTTTTGGAACTATTTTTGATGCTGAAAGAGAACAAAAACAGTCAATATTGCATCTAAAATGTGAGTTAATGTTAATTAATTGTTTATGGAACTGACATTTAAAATAAGTGTTACATTTCCAATAATGATGGCATTCAGGAAAGCAGCAAACTGTATCATATGTTATGAATTTAAAAAAACACACACACATTTCAAAACTTTACCGCAGTATGTTAACTTAGTTTCCCTGTGTGAGCTGTGATCATTTGTTTCAATTTCTCAACAACTCAACCTTGCTACCGTCAGTATATTATCTCAGTATATATATTATATTATCTTTCACTTTCCCCTTTAAAAAATACTCTTGTCCTGGACAGGCTTTAATGTCGAGCCCTGTAATTGATAATATAATAATCTTTTATGGCACAATGTGCAAGCTGATATTAAAATGAACAATTTAGCAATTAGTCGCACACTGACTACTCTCTGAAATAGGTATCAACAGGAAAAGCTACTATTTTTAAAACTGCTACTGGCTAGTTTAAGAGTTCCACTACCTTTAGTAAGTTACTCTTCAACACAGATTTCCATTCAGTTCGCCATTACTAGTGCTAGCCAAATTCAGGCTAGTCAGGTTTTTAGCAAACTCACGTTCAGTCTTGCACTATTCTAACACATTTTCAATCAATTCACAAAGGAAAAAAAAATACTCCAGAAATATGCTGTATTATGTATTTAAATGGGTTGCAAATAGCAATCCCGTATAATACATTTTTGTGAGCATAATACATTTTTGTGTACAGCCGTTCTGACATAAATATACTGGAGCCAAACCTGAGAAGAGAGTCCAAAGATCCCATACAGTGTTCCTGTACATGCAAAACACAAAGAACTAAAATTTACAAATGTTTGGAATTCATTAACGCACATGTTAAATATTCAGATAGTTGATTCTGTCATCATTTACTCACCCTCAAGATATTCCAAACCTGTGTGAGTTTCTTTCTTCTGCTAAACACCAAGGAAGATATTTTCAAGAATGTTGGCAACCAAACAGTTGATGGACCTCATTGACTTCCATACTATGGAAGTCAATGTGGAACAAAATATCTCATGTTCAGAAGAAGAACGAAACACATACAGGTTTGGAACAACTTGAGGGTAAGTAAATAATATCAGAATTTTCATTTTGGGTGTACTATCCCTTTAAATCGGAGGTGTATGAAGCAGTTGTGCAGGTTTTTGCTTTTCGGGAAGGTTCATTTTACGTGCAAATTACTCAAAATATATTTATTATTATACAAATTTTGTGGACAGCTTTCAGCAAATTATCAGATACATTGGCTTTGTCGACAGTGACGCCATACATTTCTTTCATGAATACACTACTGAATGTGTCCTCTGCACCTCTAATGACCTACAGAATTCCAAAGCCTTGATATTATTCTATCCATTTAGCTGTTTCCATCTGAACTTTACTTTATACATTCGTGAAAAGACATGCGGTAACTGTAAAGATGTGTTCATAACTTGAAGGCCCTCACTGTGCCACCTGTTGCCTAGCATACAAGTCCTCTATTGTGTTTCCTGCCATTTAGAGTCCGTTCGTAATAACTACAGTGACTCATCCAATACAAACGCTGTACGGTTTGCTTCCTAAAGGAAAACAACAAACCCAGAGCCCTCCTTTTGAGGGCATACAAGGTTGTGATGGGAGGGTTTTGTAAACGTTGATTGCAGGGCCGTTCTAGTAACGGTCTGCTGAATTATGAGACTACAACGTAGGATCGCAGGCAGAAGGAAGCCAGCGTTTGATCACTCATCAGGTGTCAACCGCGGCTCCGAAACGCAGGCCGAGGCGGCTGCTCTTGTTTGTGCCTCGCTCACAGCTCTTCAAAGCGTCTCTGCGGCTCGCCAGCGCTCATTTAAATGGAAACTTTCTTTCAAATTTCTGCCGTTGCTCCTGTTGACACAGGACAGTTTCCAGAGGAAAAAAAAATATTGTTATTCATCTATTTCTCCTTTTATTCCTTTTGCATTTTTTTCACTCTGCCCTCTTCTCTCGCTCATGTTTGCGAGGATGATTAATGGCCGGATCTGAGATGCAGAACAGAGGTTATCAAAGGATTTGAGCTGTTCTACAACACCACATTAATTACATCACGCGGCAGGGAAAGTGCCGGGCGGCACTGGGAAGTACAACAAACGTGCTTTTGATTTGCACAGAAACTACGTTTGCTGTTCTAGTGGAATTGCATTAGAATGTTTACATTGTAAATTGAACAGTAATAAAATACTCAGACGATACTACAAAATCAATGCAGGCTATTTTCTGTCCTACCAAAAAGACCCCCATTGCACTGCACTGTGAGATAATATTGTAAATGATTGCATTTCACAAAAGGAGAATTAGTACTTTCTCTTAAAAAGCAACTAGATTAAATGGAGAATTTCACGGATGTCTCTTAATTTTTCTCATGAGAACCCAGTAATCTCGCAGTTTCAGAAGAGATTTCATCATCATTTGTACTCCGATTCTCATCAAATTGTCCAAGATCAAATGATCTGTTATGAGTTATGCTATTAATCTTAAAGCTTGATGTATGTCAATAAATGTCTCATTAGACGTCTTAATCTCCCAAGAAATTCTAGATGAAACATTTGAAAGAAAAAAAAGAAAGAAAAAAATCTGAAATAATAACATGATTTGTTAACTGGATAAATAAAGATATCAATACTTACATTATTTTAGATTCCAAAATATTGCATTTTAAAACAGTACTATTAATAGTGAAACATTGTTTATTTATGCTGGGAATTAGCTAAAGCATTTGGACATATTACAATTAATGTGTAAAAATACAACACATATTGTAGACACATAAATGCTGAAATTAGATTAATAATAATAAATGGTATATCTACCACAGGGCTTATCAACTTTTTCACAGGTTCACTGAAGAACACTCAATTGTGTTGCTGATTACAATAAAACGTCAATATGTTTAAGATATTATGGTTTAAGATAATCTAGATTTAAATGAGTCTGATATAAACTACATTTTAAGTAGATTAGAAAATAATAAAAATACAAACAAAGCAGTGAAGTACAGCAACTAGTAGCCAGGGATATACTGTAATTTCTTACACTGTCCTTCATTCACAACACCACCTCGTATACCGAACGGCGAAAAGATTGTCTGAGTCCATCGTGCGAAAGCAAGACAGACAAACTAGCCCGTTGAGCCGCAACACCCTTCAGTCGCACCAGACATCCTTAACTTCTTAAGTTAACTTTAACGAAAAGGAAAAGAATCGAATCTCTGTATATACGCGGAGATGGTAAATGTTAGCCCGCCTGCTGCATCCTACTCCATATCACTTGGCCCGTTATGAAAAATAGTTTGCTATTTTGGAACCCCCTGGCAGCCATAGTGGATCACCACAGACCCCGAGCTCATTTATCTTTTGTCAGAGATGAAGCCAAACTAACGCCATCTCCCGAAGCGGCTAAAGAATGAGGAGGGGAGAAGGGAGGTAAAAATAAACCGCCGGCACTCAGGTAACGACACGGAGAAGTCACTTTACAAGTAATGTGTGGCTTTTTAAAAGTGGAACTCTGTCGTTCCATTAGGACATTAAACACTTTTTGTTCCCAGGCAACCTGATTAGAACTGTCTTTCCCCAAGCTGAAAGTTCGGGAAGAAACATGACGACACGGAGAAAAATAAGAGAAGTGTTTTGCTGACTGGTGAATGACTTGCTCGCTGTTCTGAAACATTAATGGCTGACAGAATCAGCTCAAATTGAGGCGTGATGGAAACTGCAGAGCAACTATGAAACAATCACACTTGTTTTGGTCCTTTCTCTCTCTATATAGAGTAAAATAATTAATGTATGCGTAATCTTTGTAATAAAACTGCAGGAGAGATGGGGGATAGCTGTCACAATGACTATACTGTATGTCAGTATCCATAAGGTTTTATGTCAAACAGCTAATTACACAAATAGTCATTTTGCTGGTTTCAGAGTTTGAACACCGTACATTGGGATAATTTTGACTAATTTTACCCTCCAAATTAAAATGAAAGTATTGTCATATTTTGTAATTTTGGGTAACAAGTGAACACAATAAAACCACAATGACATTAAGAACAATTTGAACTGTTTAATTTCATAAATGCCAGAGCTAGATGTTAAACGTATATATATATATATATATATATATATATATATATATATATATATATATACACACACACACACACACACACACACACACACACACACACACACACACACACACAGTGGGGCAAAAAAGTATTTAGTCAGCCACCAACTGTGCAAGTTCTCCCACTTAAAAGATGAGAGAGTATATTGTAATTTTCATCATAGGTACTTTAACTATGAGAAACAGAATAAGAAAAAAAATCCAGAAAATCACTGTCTGATCTTTAAGGAATTTATTTGCATTAAAAATGATGGTGGGAAATTAGTATTTGGTCAATAACAATAGTTAATCTCAATACTTTGTAATATACCCTTTGTTAGCAATGACAGAGGTCAAATGGTTTCTGTTATTTTGCCACAAGGTTTTTACACACTGTCGCTGGTAGTTTGGCCCATTCCTCCATGCAGATCTCCTCTAGATTAGTGATGTTTTGGGGCTGTCGCTGGGCAACACAGATTTTCAACTCCTTCCAAAGATTTTCTGTGGGATTGAGATCTGGAGACTGGCTAGGTTACTCCAGGACCTTGAAATGCTTCTTACAAAGCCACCCCTTTGTTGCCCGGGTGGTGTGTTTAGGCTCATTGTCATGCTGAAAGACCCAGCCACGTTTCATATTCAATGCCCTTGCTGATGGAAGGAGGTTTATCTGACCATGACATTCTCCCAATCCTCTTCGGGATCATCCAAATGCTCTCTAGCAAACTTCAGAGGGGCCCGGACATATACTGGCTTAAGCAGGGGGACACGTCTGGCTTTGAGTCCCTGGTAGCCTTTGTAACTTTGGTCCCAGCTCTCTTCAGGTCATTCACTAGGTCCTCCTGTGTGGTTCTGGGATTTTTGCTCACTGTTCATGTGATCCTTTTGACCCCACGGGGTGAGATCTAGCATGGAGCCCCAGATAGAGGGAGATTATCAGTGGTCTTGTATGTCTTCCATTATCTAATACTTGCTCCCACAGTTGATTTCTTCACACCAAGCTGATTACCTATCCAACCTGGCACAGGTCTACAGTTTTGTTTCTGGTGTCCTTTGACAGCTCTTTGGTCTTGGCCATAGTGGAGTTTGGAGTCTGACTGTTTGAGGTTGTGGACTGGTGTATTTTATACTGATATTGAGTTCAAACAGGTGCCATTAATACAGGTAATGAGTGGAGGAAAGAGAAACGGAGCCTCTTTAAGAAAAAGTTACAGGTCTGTAAGAGCCAGAAATCTTGCTTTTTTTGTAGGTGACCAAATACTCATTTTCCACCATAATTTGCAAATAAAATCTTTAAAAATCAGATAATGTGATTTTCTGGATTTTTTCTTATTCTGTCTCTCATAGTTGAAGTGTACATATGATGAAAATTACTGGCCTCTCTCAACCTTTAAGGTGGGAGAACTTGTACAATTGGTGGATGACTAAATACTTTTTTGCCCACTGTATATACAAATATCCTGTTAATTTGACAATAATATTGTTATCTCTTTTCTAAAGGGGAGTTTACACGACACCATTTTCAACTAAAAACTGAAAACCTTTTGCCATTCATTTACACGACAACAGCGTTTTTGGGGCCTGAATACGAAATCCTTTTTTTTTTATATTCAAAGTGCAAGTTTTTAAAAACGATACCATTAACGTCTCTGTGTAAACTACAAAAAAGGGCATTTGTTAAAACTGTGATGTCAAGAACATGCATATAGAGTGGTGCAGGTGTGACATCACTTTGTAGGCCGAAACACGGAAGCAAGTTAGCATTTGTCTTTCCTTAGTCAATAGGTTTTTTGAATGGGATTTTAGTGAAATGGCTGAAATAAGGTTTGTGGTGAACACAAGCTCAAGACACTTTCATGTTTTATTCTACAGCGTAAAATACATCTGTATTACCCCACTCATGATTTTTTGAAGCCATTATGTGTCTTAAAAAGTGGCTAACAAGTGGCTAAACAAGTGGCTAACAAGATGCTGTTGAGAAGATCACGTCGAAAAGGTAAGCCCAGTCCACTTTTACATCCTCGTTATGCTAATAAATGTGCTCTTATAAACTATTCTAACTCAAACATTCTGTAGAAAATGTTTTGAGATAAAAACTGGAAGTGTTGTCGGAAGCTTAGTGATGGTGATGGTGATGTTGAAGTCGAGTGACGGTAGTGTAGTACATTTATAGCTTACTTTTAGTTTTTTTACTTCTGGGGACTGCATTTAGAATTCAGAATGAATAAAATCTGTGTTCATCCGTGATAATTATCTTGATAGAGAAAACATGCAAGTATCTTAAACTTTTGTTGGTCATAGTGACATCAACACTTACTGGCCAGGAGTGAATAAAAAAAAACAATTAGTTATTATTTGTTTTTTGCGGATCCGCGTGAAGGTGGATTGCATTGACAACGTTGTCATCTGTATGCGAAAAACACAAAGGAAACCTTTTTTTCTGATTTCGGTACATCGTTGTAACATGAACGTACACTAACAGGCTTAAAAAAAAAAAGCTGAATTGTGGCATGTAAGCAAACATGACTACTGCATTCACAGTCTCAAATATCCCTCACTCTCTCTCACTTTTCTTCGCCTGAGGCCATGTGATTGCGAATCACTTCAAGGTCTGTGGATCCGTGCACGACTGAGTGCGCTCACCAAGCGATAAACCAACAGCCTCTGAATAACACATCTGTCTGACAGGGCGATGACCAGCCGGCTCTCTCGTCTCTGTTAAATAATCATCCCAGAGTTCCTCGCCACCCAGGTATCAGCGTTTATGATTTTTACTCAGGCATAGTGTAGGACGGGACAACAATCCTCTTCCCATGTGCTCAGTGTTGCAGCCAGCTGCCTCGCCACGACAAAGACTGACTGACTCCTTCTTCTGTTTATCACAAATACACACGCACCCCAGGGGAGCGCCGTCACAGTTTCGGTGGCATCGGTCCAGAGAGATAAACACTCCGGCCCGGTGCTGTACCTCTGGAAGTCTGGAAGTCAGGACGCTTGCTGGGATTATAAATAAATAAATATAAGGGCGCTCCGTCGTGATTGCCTCGCCATGCCTGATGTGGCACGCTGATGGCTTACGGCCACCGGAGATGAGCACCTGATGACAAGTCAAAAAGCAGCAAATGACAAGCTGAGCAACGTTCCCATAGTGCAACACATTGACACAACAAGATAGAAAACATCAACTGTCTATCTTAGTGTTTCCCTTGTCTTGTAATAATGTCAAAATCAGAAATAAGTCATACAGTAAGTCATGCTGAAATATCATATCACACCATATTTGAGTACTTACTATGGAATAATGAAAACATAACTTTCACTTTTGCATTATTATGGCTAGTAAAACAAATGTCCCTACACTCGCCTAAAGGATTATTAGGAACACAATACTAATAGTGTGTTTGACCCCTTTCACCTTCAGAACTGCCTTAATTCTACGAGTCATTGATTTAACAAGGTACTGAAAGCATTCTTTAGAAATGTTGGCCCATATTGATAGGATAGCATCTTGCAGTTGATGGAGATTTGTGGGATGCACATACAGGGCACGAAGCTCCCGTTCCACCACATCCCAAAGATGCTCTATTGGGTTGAGATCTGGTGACTATGGGGGCCATGTTAGTACAGTGAATTTATTTTCATGTTCAAGAAACCTATTTGAAATTATTCGAGCTTTGTGACATGGAGCATTATCCTGCTGGAAGTAGCCATCAGAGGATGGGTACATGGTGGTCATAAAGGGATGGACATGATCAGAAACAATGCTCAGGTAGGCCGTGGCATTTAAACGATGCCCAAGTGGCACTAAGGTGTGCCAAGAAAACATCCCCCACACCATTACACCACCACCACCAGCCTGCACAGTGGTAATAAGGCATGATGGATCCATGTTCTCATTCTGTTTACGCCAAATTCTGACTCTACCATCTGACTGACTCAACAGAAATCGAGACTCATCAGACCAGGCAACATTTTTCCAGTCCCTAACTGTCCAATTTTGGTGAGTTTGTGCAAATTGTAGCCTCTTTTTCTTATTTGTAGTAGAGATGAGTGGTACCCGGTTGGGTCTACTGCTGTTGTAGCCCATTCACCTCAAGGTTGTGCATGTTGTGGCTTCACAAATGCTTTGCTGCATACCTCGGTTGTAACGAGTGGTTATTTCAGTCAAAGTTGCTCTTATATCAGCTTGAATCAGTCGGCCGCATACTGGCTGTTTTCCCCTTTTCACACCATTCTTTGTAAACCCTAGAAATGGTTGTTCGTGAAAATCCCAGTATCTGAGCAGATTGTGAAATACTCAAACCGGCCCGTCTGGCACTAACAACCATGCCATGTTCAAAATTGCTTAAATCACTTTTCTGTGCCATTCTGACATTTAGTTTGGAGTTCAGGAGATTGTTTTGACCAGGACCACACCCCTAAATGCATTGAAGCAACTGCCATGTGATTGGTTGATTAGATAATTGCATTTACTCTTTCCCCGCCAGCGTTTTTAAAAAAAAGTTGCCAGCCACCGCCAGGGTTTTTGACAATTTAAAAAAAAATGTAAAAGCCTATAGAATATTTTGTTTAATGAAAATCTGAGTATGCAATATATCAAAATAAAGAGCTGACCCTCTTCTTAGTTTCATGCATTCCTTTTTTATCAACACTTGAAAATGGGTAGGTTTCATAAAAAAAGCTAAATTTTTAACAAAAAGCTGAGAAAATCACATATTTGTGAAAGACTGTTTCCAGATCAGATTCAGAGCGATGATCAAACACAGATAGAGTAGATTGAGTCCATCAACACTCCTAATGCTTGCACAGTCCTGTAGCTCGTCCTGGGTCCACATTTCATTCAGTAACATTAGGCAGTTTTGATTCATATGCTGTTTATTGACGATGATCACATTATTTTTCATATGCATATGATTACATGCGATCGCTCGTTTCACTGTGTCTTACTCGCGTGTGTTTTGATCAGGAGATTCAGTACTCTCATTTAGAAGATGTGCAATAGCACCCCCTAGCGTCCGACAGTGAAAACACGGAAACAGAAAAAATTCTGTGTATTTCTGTGCCATAAATACTCCTTCCGGTTTCTCACAAGTTTCGGAAAGTTTTTTCAGAGTATGGGTCAACCTGACATCAGATATGGCGAAATGTCCTTGTACGGGCTGTACGGGATCTTCTCCCGGAAGGGCGCACAACTAGAGCGAGAGAGCAAAGGCTTTAGGGAAAATGGCTTTGCTGCAGTCACAGGATTCACAAAATCAACAATGTCACCAAAGAAGTGTGTTTTTGGTTGTCAGGGCAAGATAACCCTGTACAGCTTCCCAAAGAACCCAGAGTTAATGTGACAGTGGATGAAACTTGTTTTTCTGGAGCAGCAACGGAGTTGTGCAAGTGTTTTTGTTTGTTCCCTGCATTTCGAAGACGATGGTTTATAAACAAGGTACAGTTGATCTCTGGATTTGTAGCTCGTCTAATGCTGAAAGATGGAGCGGTTTCTGCGATTAATGTTCACTGTCGTATGTTGGAAGCAGGTGGTGTGTAAAACTGCTTCAAATGTCTTTGTGTTGTTAGCTATTTACTCATTCAAATTTTCAATACTTTTCAAATTTGCTACTATTCCATTGCTTTTCTATGTAAACTCACACTAGTCTGACATGTAAAACCATTCCTACTGCTAACATTAAATAGCATACAGTACAGGTCCTTCTAAAAAAATTAGCATATTGTGATAAAGTTTGTTATTTTCCATAATGTAATGATAAAAATTAAACTTTCATATATTTTAGATTCATTGCACACCAACTGAAATATTTCAGGTCTTTTATTGTTTTAATACTGATGATTTGGCATACAGCTCATGAAAACCCCAAATTCCTGTCTCAAAAAATTTGCATATTTCATCCGACCAATAAAAGAGTGTTTTTAATACAAAAAAAGTCAACCTTCAAAGAATTATGTTCAGTTATACACTCACTTGGTTGGGAATCCTTTTGCAGAAATGACTGCTTCAATGCGGCGTGGCATGGAGGCGATCAGCCTGTGGCACTGCTGAGGTGTTATGGAGGCCCAGGATGCTTCGATAGCGGCCTTAAGCTCATCCAGAGTGTTGGGTCTTGCGTCTCTCAACTTTCTCTTCACAATATCCCACAGATTCTCTATGGGGTTCAGGTCAGGAGAGTTGGCAGGCCAATTGAGCATAGTAATACCATGGTCAGTAAACCATTGACCAGTGGGTTTGGCACTGTGAGCAGGTGCCAGGTCGTGCTGAAAAACCAAATCTTGATCTCCATAAAGCTTTTCAGCAGATGGAAGCATGAAGTGCTCCAAAATCTCCTGATAGCTAGCTGATTTGACCCTGCCCTTGATAAAACACAGTGGACCAACACCAGCAGCTGACATGACACCCCAGACTATCACTGACTGTGGGGACTTGACACTGGACTTCAGGCATTTTGGCATTTCCTTCTCCCCAGTCTTCCTCCAGACTCCATTCATCCGAAAAAAGTACTTTGGACCACTGAGCAACAGTCCAGTGCTGCTTCTCTGTAGCCCAAAAGTGGCTTGACCTGGGGAATGCGGCACCTGTAGCCCATTTCCTGCACACGCCCGTGCACGGTGGCTCTGGATGTTTCTACTCCAGACTCAGTCCGCTGCTTCCGCAGGTCCCCCAAGGTACATATATCCCTCACAGTCATGGTACGAAATATGATGCCATTTGTGGGGTCAGACCCTCCTAATTGATGTCAAAATAAAAGCTATTTTTAGTCACATTAGTAGTAGGAAAGTAGGGAACAATTCTTACAAATAACTAATGTTAGCTAATTGTTCTTAATTTTTAGTTTGACTTCAACCCCTTATTGTCTTATTTCTGAAGGCATCTTCCCGCAGTCTCTCACACACTGGATGTTCAAGCGGGCCTTGTTTTTAGTGCCTTTGTAGTACACCAAAGTTTTAAAGGGGAGGGGTAGGGGGAGCATTACTGCTCCCTCTGGGAGGGGTAGATGTTGCCCTCGTTCAGCTTTGGCCTGCTTTCTTTGTTTTATCCTATTCTGGTAACATTTTTTTCAACGCCAACCTGGTAAACTTGTGAAATGCCCATTGTTCTCCTGACAACAGGAGTTGCGGGGGTTGAATCCTTTGACATGAACCCAAAGGAGCGCTCATGATAAGTTATTGAGCTTGTGTAACCTGGGCCACTATTGCATCTGCCTTTGTTTTCGCTGCCTTCGCATGCTATCGGAAATTTCCTACTTCCCACTTCTTAAGTAGCGATCGCGAGCTCGTCGCATTTAAGTGCTTTTTTGTCAGAAATAACAGGAACCATGTAGGATGGTAGGTTTATTCTTGCCTATTAATTAGGAACATTTTATTAAAGCCAAAATTTAGTGTCCCATTAATTGACAACCATAAACATTCACCATGCTATCCATAGTTTGCTGATGTTTCTGTACAGGGTATTTTCGCTGTGTATAATGCATTCAATATACTACAAATGACTATCCAAATAGGTAAATGAGCACTACTTAAGCGACAAGACAAGGTGATGTAAACACTAAATAAACCAATGTTTCCCAACCTTTTTTCAGTCATGGCACCCTTAGAAAATTTTCTAAATTCAATCAAGAGCAGTGATTTATGTCCTAATCTTTTGTTTGCCATTAAGCAGTAAAGGCTACTGCCCCTTTAAGACCTAATGCAATGATAGTCATTGTCTTTCTCGACTGTATAAAGTTCACTTAAGGCATACAGATTTTGTCTGCCTGGATGCCAAGATGGACATGTTGACATACTTTTTGTGTGAGTTTGTCCATTCAAGCACAAGATCCGGCTGTTGAGCGACCGCATTGTGTTGTGTGATATCTCTGCGCCCAAGTAGCAGTGCTTCACTTGTGCTTCCCCATAATACAGTCCCAAGTCAATATCTCCCTAGGAAATCGCCCAGTCTTAATCTACATCGCTATTTGAACTCGATGTGAACACACAGGCCCCAAGAACCAATTAGGTGGGGGTTTTTTTTGGTTCCCTTTTACTCGGGACATGCTAGCTGGCAACATAGGAATCCATTCATTATGCTAAGCTAAGCTAGCGGCGACCCTGCCAAACTAAAACAATGCATTCACTGAGACAAAAATGCATTTGCCCACACATCTAAATTTAGGAAAGAAGTTGAATAAGCCCTATTTCTAAAAACGGTGGAGTGTTCCTTTAATAAATACAAGTGTCAAAACACTTTCAAAACGGTTATTTGCTCTATATTGATTGCAATATATAAATGTTCATAGTACCCAAACTATAAACATCTATCCTTGTACTCATTTGTCCCCTGTTATTTAAATGTCTGTAACACATGAATAAAGCAATGTGTGGTTAAAAAGACAGCAAATCTGCTTATCTGTACACTCTCTCTGTCTGGATCAGCGGCAACACGAATGCAGATTTGAATGTTGCAGTGCGATTGTCGAACTTTAAAAGGGTAACCAAAGTCCCTAAAGTCCTTAGCTTGAAGCCTGTTTCACGCCACAAATGTCAACAGAGAGTGAGCAGCGCGTTTTCTCAGGCCACAACAATGATTAGGAGCGTTCACATAGGGAGCACGACAGCCGACTCTCTCATTCATTAACATGGGCCGCAACAAAATAAGCTCTGAATGTGAATGTGAAACAGTCAAGTTTTTTTAACGGCTCTGAGCCATGGTAATAGACAGTGGAATCGATGTCATTTAGAAAGAAGATTGCGTGGGTGTTTTAATTGATTTTGCGATCTTTTAACGATTAATCGTGCAGCTCTAGGATTTAGGAAGCCTCTGGATGGAGCTGAAGTCCAGTTTTGGTTAGGGCTGAACGATAAATCGTATTTTAATCACGATAACGATATCTGCTTCTCTTGATTGATTTTAAATAATCATCACGATATTTCCTGCACGTTATTTATCCTTAAAACGTGTTTTTTCTTTGGGATTTGTGTTATCTTGATTTGATAACAAGCCTCCACTAGCAGTCATGCTTGTGGTTGCCAGATGCAAAGAGCTTAAATCCCCCAAATAGAGCTTTTCCCTTAAAAGGATATACTTTCTTCCCGGTGTTTTACTTAATCTGGGCTGCTTTTCCCAAAAGCATCGTAAGCCTAAATTGATCGTAGAGACCATTGGTGGCAATTGTTTCACGAACAACTTAAGCTTGCGATGCTTTTGGGAAACGCAGCCCTGTGCAATCTGGCAACTGTGCACATGCTCCCTCTAAATGCAGGAGGAGCGCAGCCTTTGTTTCTTCACAAGCCACTTGTACTATTTGTGTGACTAAATCTGCCATGATCAAACCTTCAGCGATGAATTTCAACAAATGCAACACGGATCTCCACCTTATACGTTGCGAAGGTGTATTTATTCTGCAAACAGTGTAACAATTCAATCGGGAAAACTGTAATGTTAAAGTATGGTTTTTTGTTATGTTTTGTCTTTTAATATCACTGTCTTAGTGCTTTAAGTCACGTTAAGCGTTTTTCACGTTAAGCATTTTAGAATGTCCATAACCAAGGACATTTATTATATATATATATATATATATATATATATATATATATATATATATATATATATATATATATATATATATATATATATATATATATATATATATATATATATATATATATATATATATATATACAAATTTGCAGGGCATTGCAATTGTGAATGCTTTTTTTTGCAATTGTGAATTGTGTTGCTTCAGAAATCTAATGTGAATACAGATTGCAAAGTGTTCACCAAAACCATGTGTTTTTTATTGATTTACCTACATTACCCTTATTGATAGAATAACCGTGATTATAATTTTGAGCAAAATAAACATGATTATCAGTGCCGTTATTGTGCCGCCCTAGTTTTGGTAATGAGCGTTTAGCTTCAGAAACACATGCTGTATGCGGTAGACATATCACAACAGACGGGCCATCTGGCCAATCAGAGCATAGTAGCTCGCGAAAATTAAGAGTTTAGAGAGAATAATTCATCCGTCGAGTCCTTTAAGAATCACTGAAAAATGTAATAATGTGCAATGTATATTATGAGTAAATGAAACTGTTTTTTGACCTTTGATGCATGTAAACCAGTTGTAAGAGACCTCTGTAACTAAATTAGGGGCCTTTAAAATAGCATAATTAGTGCCATTTAAGCACAACCTACTTTTTTTCACTACTGGTGTTTCTCTAGCCTGACAAGCCAGACCCACATCAAGATGTTTGGTCTGGAAACTCACCATTGACAGGGCTCAATCCGAGGGGCGGGATAAACGGTTGCCTTTCAAACTCCCTCTGCACCCGATAGGCACCCGGTAGCGCTACCACCAACCAGGACAACGAAGGTGAAACAGAGCTAGTTGAGGCAAAACTCCGAACACATCTTCCCTTTTTAAGAATGACTTCAGTGCCGTTCTTTGTCCTTTTCTCAGAGAAAAGCTTAACTCCAAGTCTTCCAGAGTCGTGATCAAAGCCGATTTGAAAGACCGCCGTTCGCCAGTTTCTGTGTTTACTAGTAGCACACAAGCGCAACTCATCCGTCATTATGTTAAGCCCCGCCCATCGACTCTATACACGATGTGATTGGCCTGACCAGAGTTTGGTTTTTACAGGTTAGACGTGTATTGAGAGTTGCTAGACGATACTCGCGGCAGATTAGATTTGCTGCCGCTAGGGTGCATCTAGATTTCTAGGCTAGTGTTTCTGAACTAAGCCTCCAAATGATGGAAAACCAGTGTGGATGAAACTTCAGGCATGGGGTGCAGGAGCCTAACAGAGCTCCTAATTAGCAGAAATTGTGGAAAGGCAAGAAGTGGCTTATCAGGACATAAACAAGTGCATGACCAGTGGTCCTTAAAAAAATCCTTTGAAAATGAGTTTCAAACACTGGTTATCACTTATGAACAGCAATAGTGGGGCGCTCATTAGAAGGTCAAATGAAAATGTTCATGTGTAAATCATTTACATTTAATGAGGATATGTGCTCAAGCTTGAAATATTACGAAATATTATATTTAAACAAAAGAAAAAAGTAACGTTCATTTTATTTGTATTGTAAATAGTTTTGAAATATTTCAACCATTTTATTTGTTACAAATTTTTCATAAAATTATAAAGTTTTCACTAAAATACAAACGTTTATTTATGGCAATTGCATTCAGTAAAGCACACAAACAGTTAACATTATAAGGAATATGAAGATGTTTTTGGAATCATTTGAAAACCGCATATTGAATTCCAGAAAGCTGGGTAATATCTACGTTGTGCCTGAAGCAAGTTACATATCAAATATATGCATAAAGGAACATCCATAATCTGAAAAACCTTTCTCAGTTATGGGGCATAATTTTCATGAGTGAAGTTATACACAGGAAACACACAAAATTTTAATCTACAGTTATGAAATAGTGACACAGATTTATTTTTTTAAAGAAAGACAAGAGATGATGTATTGTAGACAAACCTAAGAGTTTATATTCAAAATCATAACCATGGAGCTGTGATAACATATTTCTAAAGAGTTTTTTTTTTCCTCTTTGAGTTTGAACAAAGGATCTACCATTAACTCCGTATGGCACTAAATGATTTAACCATAAATGACCATATATCTATATATTGTATGTAAACATGTTTTAGCAAATCGAGTGTATGTTAGTGACACGCTAAGTTTCTGAGGTAAAATGTTGGCCGATATCAGTAGCCCGTAGTAGGCTATGCTACTCATATTCAGACCATGTCATGACCCATGACTGTGTAAAAATGTTTTTATACAACAATTAATAATAAATTAATAACTCACATTTCGTTTTTGCCCCTCCAACGAAAAAGGTTCCAAATGAAGTCAGACAGCAGAATTATAACTGCTGCATCTCCGAGCAACACGGTAGCGGGGGTGGGGCTTTGTTCCTGAATAAATCAACGTTTTTGAATGAATCGGTTGAATTAATTCAGTGACTCACTCATAAGACAGTCACCTAGCCTGACAAGCCAGACCCACATCAAGATGTTTGGTCTGGAAACTCACCATAGACAGGGCTCAATCCGAGGGGCGGGATAAACGGTTGTCTTTCAAACTCCCTCTGCACGCGATAGGATAGCGCTACAACCAACCAGAGCAACGAAGGTGAAACAGAGCTCGTTGATAGATTAAACATTCACCGTATCCGGTCGGCTAAACTCCGAACACATCTTCCCTTTTTAAGAATGACCTCAGTGCCGTTCTTTGTTCTTTTCTCAGAGAAAAGCTTAACTCCAAGTCTTCCAGAGTCACGGTCAAAGCTGATTCGAAAGACCGTTTGCGTGCTTCTGTGTTTACTAGAAGCACGCAAACGCAACTCGGCCGTCGTCATTATGGCCCCGCCCACTGACTCTATACACGATGTGATTGGCCCGGCAAGAGTTAGTTGATTACAGCTCAGAAGGGTATTGAGAGTTGCTAGACGACACTCGCGGGCAGATTAAATTTGCTGCCGCTAGGGTGCGTCTAGATTTCTAGGCTAACAGTCGCCAGTATTGGCGGCCAAATAACATGCAGAAAGAGTGTAAATGACAACGTTGTGAGGTCTAAATTCACTTGTAGCATTTTAAACATGTATTTATATAGTTTATAAGTTTATCAGCAATTTGTCAGTTATCAACACTGAACTTTATAGAGAACTATTTATCTATAGATCAGTGGGTATCAACCATGAAATTATGGCATAATTATCGACTTATTGGAATAGTCTAGAATTTTAATATTGGGTAATCCTTAAAGTCACAGTGAAATCTAAACTAGCATTTCTTATTTTTATGGTAGCTAAGTATATAACAATATTTTTAAGTGATTTATCCATGCACATCATTGTTGTCAAATTCATGTAGGCTACTGTCATAATCTTTATTCAAAATAATTTTCCCTTCCTCTTGCAGTAACATCTCTTGAGGTCTCACATGAGAACGCCCAAAAGCAAACCACAACCATCCAATCAATTCCCCATGTTTCATGACAACTTTAATTATATTATAAAGTTTTTTTTTTTTTAGTTAATAGAAAGCAAAAAGCAACACAGCAAAAGCAAAGCGCAACAAGTGTATTGTTGTTTTTGTTGGCGGATTATTGTACAGTATGAATGACACATTAACATGTGTGAAATGTTGCTTTTTCCGATCTCTTTTATTGGGCACTTTTTGCATTAAAGTCGGTTTATTCTTACTGTTGACATTAAAAATGATGCACTTGTTTTTCTGAGGGATTACCGTTTTGACAGTTTCCACCTAGACATTTTAGTCATATTTCCTAAATATCTTTAATGTATTTGGCCTGTTTTGATCCGTTTTCCTATGTGTTTTTTAATATATATATATATATATATATATATATATATATATATATATATATATATATATATATATATATATATATATATATATATATATATATATATAATTTTTTTTTTTTTTTTTTATCAACATTACGTTTTAAGGAGATAAAAATGGTACATATCAACCTTGATTGGTATGGTAATAATATTAACTCACATAATTTTGGCAGTTTTTTCTTGAATGGGTTTTGGTGAGCTTTTGGAAATCGTCAACCCAATCTGGCAACACTGATGGACCCATCATGAAAAGAATCTGTGCCGCAATGTGCAGGAATGCTGTTAATAATGAAGGGTGTTGTTAGCGAGCATGCATGAGTGTTTTTTTTTTTATGTGTATGCTTGAATCCATGCGTAAACATACAAACAGACTGCAAATACTGCCCAGCCAACTGGCAGTCACATCCAGCTGGGTTACAGGCCTGACTGCCTAATGAAAGTCTCTCTCTTTCTTTCTGCCTCTGTTTTGCTGCCTCTTTCTCACCCTAGAGATTGCAACCCTTTTAAACTATACACTGTAAGAAGAACTGAGGGGCTTGCATGGGGCTCTGGCTTCTGCATGCATGCTCTCGTACACCCTGATCCCCCCTAAAAACAGCAAGAGAGGCGCATACACACTGGCTGAGAGTGTAGCGTTGTTTACACCTCAACACACTGATATTAGTCCAGCTGTGCATCAAAAGCCCATTAACACAATATAAGCCTATTAAAAAATATAGGAACGTATATATTGCCAAAAGCAACTTTCTCAGCCAACAGCTGGGGCTAAACATAAAAATGATGGGAAATCAAATGTCTGGACATGGAACTGTTATTTGTAGATCCGCATTGATTTTTTTCTCTGATAAAGTCAATACATGCACTTTATTCAAACTGGCATGTCCTCCTCAGGGAGACTTTAATGTCTAGATTCACTCATGAGGTCCGTATGTCGATTTAACCAAAAGAAAAGGCCCAGAAGACTTTTTTATTAAACAGGGGTTGATATTTTATTGCTTTGGAGACTTTTTAAGGACCGTTTACATCAAGAACGATAACTGTAAAGATTACTAACAATAACTATATTAACATCCACACCAACATTCCATTTATTATACTCTGTTGCAGTAAGGAGCAAAGAGAAAATACACAAAACACTAATGTTATACAACACATACATCTATTCACATTAAAACAACAAGCTACTAACATATCAGCAAGTAGAGTTAGACAAAAAAGCCAGAGAAAAAAAAGAGCTTTTAAAAGAGATTTAAGAGACTACTGTGGAGGCAGGTTTAACATGCAAATGCAGTCTTTTCCAGAGCTTCGAAACCAACCCCGAAAAAGAACGATCACCCCAAAGTTTACGTCTAGACCTTGGGACAGTCAGGAGTTTCTGGTCAGAGAACCTAAGTGATCTTGATGGTGTCACAAATCTGAACGAAAGGGTAGTGCCATTCCATTTTAAGATTTAAACACAAACAACAAAATCTCAAAATCAATCATAACAGATGGGCAACCAATGTAAAGAAAACAAAATCGGAGTGATGTGCTCCCGCTTTTGAGAACCTGTCAATAGTCTTGTTGCAGCATTCTGAACAATTTTCAATCGTGTCAATGTACAGTACTGACCAATCGGGAATTTAAATGCCTAAATAAAAAAAATCCATGGGTTTACCAGAAATAGATAAAGGGCCTAAATCAGTACGAAGGGACCCAAATACATTAGGGGGCGCAAACACAATAATCTCAGATTTGCTTTCATTTAAATGCTGGAAATTGACAGCCAGTTTTTAAATCATTCAGACATGCTTGAAGACACCCAAATGAATTATCTTCCTTCTTTACAGGCATATATATTTATGTATCATCCGTGTAACAATGGAATTATATAAAACTCTGTTTTATTTTTTAAATAGCGCCAATTGGAAGCATAACGAAAACAGGATGACTCCTAAAATGGATCCTTGATGGATCGCACATGTACCGTAAGTGGGGCAGACGATGACGTAATTTCAACCCTCACATCCCTAGCAATCGCTCAAGCCGTCCAATAAGAATTTCGGAATCTATGGTGTCAAACACAGATCAAGTAACACCAAAACTGAAGCATTTCCAGAATCCACAATTAATAGAACATCATTAACAACCTTTAAAAGTGTAGATTCTGTTCTGTGATGTTCCCTAAATCCAGACTGAAGTACTTCAAAAAGGGAATTCTTATTCAAAAAAGACTGCAGCTGAATGTGAACTGCTTCTCCAATTTTTTTTTTTAAAAAGGACAAATTTTGAAATGTCAATTGAGTAATGGCATCTGCTGCTTTAAATGCTCAAGCTCTTAAAAATTGTGTTTCTGAATGTCTGTCAATGTTTTTATAGTTCATCATCTGTTAAGAAAAACATTCTGAAAGTGATTCCAACTATATCGATCCACTGTGTTGTTATATTGCTATTCTCACACAATTATATTAATTATTAAATCTTTATATTTATCACTATAGTTATCATCTTTGGTGTGAACTGGCCTTTCTGTATGATATTTATTTTACCTTGGCTAGCTTTATGAGAATTTTAAGGATCTGTCCATATTAGCATCTAATTGCTAATATGGATTTGGCTAGCTACTTCCAAAGCTGCGTTCCAGTCCAAAATTGTTATGCCCTCCGTTTCGTTCACTCAGATGTGCGTCATTGCTTATGTTGCATGAGTGCCCACTGCTGCCAGAACTCGTGCATAAGGTTTAAATGGAACACACTAAGCCCTTGATCACTTGGAATTCACTACAGCTGATTTATTATTTAACCCCTTTTTTTCTTTTTCTTTTTTTTTTTTACTTATGAATTTGTTTCATGGACCAATCTATATGCATATTAGCTGTTGGAGAAAATATGTAAAATCCTATAGGCATATGAGCTCTATACACTATTATGCAATTAATTCTCAAAATAATTATTTATCATACACTTCAGTTAAGCGCAATTAGTTGTCACAATCAAGTTGAATTGTGGGATATAGAGCTGCTTGAAGTGTACATCGGAATAGACTCACTGCCTCTGTCAAAATCGAGGAGATGAGGGTCTGTCCATACACTGTAAATAATTATTTAGGAAAAAAGTTACCTGGTTGCCTTAAAATTTAATTACAAGTTAATACAATGAACATTTTTTGAGATTCGACAACCGTTATTAAAATATTATTAAAAGATTTTGTTTTATTTCTGATGACGCAGTAAACCATGCCAAATAGAGCTATTTTCAAGATTTATATTTTTTTTATGTGGTTCAGACACAATAATATTTTGAGTTTCTATTTATTAAACTAATTTCCTTCATTGTATCAACTCAAATTTTTAATTTCAATAAACTCAAAATTTTAAGGCAACCAGGTTACTTACTTTTTTAAGTTAAACCAACAAAAACCAACACATTTTTTTTTTACAGTGTATAAACTTCTCTCGTCCACTTCACGAAGTGAAACACACTTCAAAACGGTGTTTGGGATTTCCTTTAGGGGAAGTGCTTAGGGAAGTCTGCAATTGCAAAAGTGGAGTGTAACGCAGCCCTAAACTGTAAAAAAATTATTTAGAAAAAAAGTTACCTGGTTGCCTTAAAATTTTGAGTTCACTGAAATAAAATTTTTGAGTTAATACAATGAACATTTTTTGAGATTCGACAACCTTTATTAAAATATTATTAAAAGATTTTGTAAGCATATTGGGTAATTGTGTGTGTTTTATGTCTGATGACGCAGTGAAACATGACAAATAGTGCTATTTTCATGATTTATCAAATTTTTGATGTGGTTCAGATACAATAATATTTTGAGTTTCTATTTATTAAACAAATGTCTTTCATTTTATCAACTCAAATTTTTATTTTCAATAAACTAAAAATTTTAAGGCAACCAGGTTACTTACTTTTTTAAGTTAAACCAACAAAAACCAACAATAATTTTTTACAGTGTAGTGACAGATAAATCTCTCTGTTTAGCATTAGCATTTAGCATAATTTTTTCATGGCTCTAACAGAACAAGCCCCTCAACCGGCTGTCTTTTTTCTTAAGGCAAAGAAATAAATAAAAACGGTCTAAAAGAAAATCCTATGATATTATCTTGAGGATTATCTATGATTTGAGAGGAACTGAACTTCCTGACAGAGACTTTTGAAGACACTTGCGGTGCCTCATGCGTCTTACTCACTCAGTGCTTACAAACAACAATGTCCTTTAACTCAGAAACAGTCTGCATAAATGGCCTTTGCTCTGTGGGCCTATATATCGAGGACTAATAAAAGGTTCAAGCGAGAGTGAGTTTCTCCACGAGGGAAAGGGCAACCGTTGTTCCCTGCGCCCCACTTCCATTAGTGCAGTTCCCCTGTGTGTAATGGCCAGGCCACGCTCAGCCAGACGAATGCTTATCCCGGCGTAAGACGTGGAAGCGATCGAGCCCCTGCCTTGAACGGCACGGCTGGAGTGATTCGGGAAATAACGAGAAGCCGCGGACCCCTGTCCTGACTGGGTCTGGAAACAACTGAACGCTCATTAAGAACGGACTGATGGGGAAGAGAGAAGCTAATGCAGCGAGTCAAACGGATTTGCTTTCTCTCATTATTTCTCTTCCTGTTTCTCTCTTGGCTCGCTTCCTGTCCCCGCAGTCTCCCTTTAAATAATTCTTCTCATCCCATCGTAATCTAAAAATGAGAGGGTGCACTTTGCCCATTTAGAGAAACTCTTCAATGAAAATATTTAAGCAGTCTAGTCAAACACCTTGTGGAGAGTTTGAGCCCATAGAGGCTAGCAAAAGGGGCCATGAGCCAGGGAGCAGTTGCTGAGAATGAGTGATTAGGGGCCGTACGCTCCTCGCCAAGTGCCACACAGCCAAAGTGGCTTGGGTTTACAGGGGCGATATCGATAATTTATTGGATCATCTGCTTTTTCTCTCACGCCAAGCCAAGATAAAGCGGAGTGAGGCCTCTCAACAGAAGCTGGCGCTCAAGCTCGCTTCACCAGAGCGGATGGTTTGACAGACGCCGATGAGTTTTTTGCATCAACAGATGGGATTTATCCTTGTCACTGCATTGTAACGCCGTTGTATCAAGAGGACAGGGCACAATTTGAATTTTGAAGTTATCTTTTCCGTAGAGGAACTTGAATTTGGCTAATTGGTCGAGTAAAGTGAATCGTGTTTTGGAAAACTCTTGATGCAGGGAGTTTTTGGCAGTAACAAAGTATCTTTTCTGGAACATTACAGTACATCAATTCTTAAAGTCTGTGTGAGTTGCCCTTTGCAAACCGTTTTACTTACAAAATGTCGTTTCAGAGTGAAATGGGATATTCAACAAGATTAGGGTTATGACATGACATGATGTCTTTTTTTTTTTTTTGGTCCTACAGAAATAAATGTTCCAAAAGGGGGTTTCCAATGAAGCTGTAGAAGAACCATTTTTGGTTCCCCAAAGGACCGTTCAGTGAACATTTTTTCTTAGTGTGAGGAACATTTTAAAATTAAATATTTAGCATCATACCATGGTTTGTCTTTATACTCAATTCTGTTTGGCTGAAAGTGTTTTTAGTGTTTTATCAACGCTGCCCTGGGACTTTTAACTTTTTGAATCACTAGCTACATCATATTCTCAGCAACGAAGGGGTAACATCGCTTTTGAAGTAATTAAACTCACAGCTTCATTGTTAATAGTGATACAGCACAGATGCAGGTAATACACACACCGCATGTCTCAGCTCTTTCTCTCTCTCTCTCTCTCTCTCTCTCTCTCTCTCTCTCTCTCTTTCTCTCTCTCTCTATAAATAATTAAAATTAATGCTATAATTCATTAATTCAAAGAAATGTAATCTTATACACTTCTTTACCTCTGTATCTGATTTAAAGAGTTAGGATCCTGCTATCTAATGAATTAACGGTAAAATAACGGTAGCACTACGGTAGCACCACGGTAGTCCTGTTCCCCATGTACTTATGTGTAATTATTACAGTAATTACAATAACTGGGGAATAACAACCCTGAATTTGCCCCTAATCCTAACCTTAAACCCTGTAGTTACTTTATATTACCAAGTATTTTAGAAGTACACTGTAAGTACATGTACTTTAAAATAAAGTGCAACCAAAATAACCTGGATTTTTACGCTTTCGGTCAAATATTGAGCTGCAAATGTAACGGAGGCCGCTAGTAACCTCACTCATCTGATCTCAAGAGATGCTCTAGCGACTGATACTAGAGGTTGCAGCCTGTTAGAGAATCAAAATCTCATGCTGGAGCATCTCATTACTTGCTTGGAGATGGGCTGTTTGAACAGGAGGGGTTGCACAAACATGAAATGGTTGTTGGTTTAACTTAAAAAAGGATGTGACCTGGTTTCCTTATCTTGAATTCATTGGGGGGGGGGGGGGGAGTTAATACAATCTAGGATATTTGTTTAATCAACAGAAACTCATAATATTTTATAATGTTATTTGAACCACATTTATTATCTAAGTTGATTTGACGAAAGAAAAAAGCTGTGATAACAAATCATGAAAATATAATTTGGCAATGCTGGCAAATGACGATCACCAGGATTTTGCCAAGTAAAACTTCTATACCTTACATATACAAATTTAGTTGATGCTGGAACAACATTTCTGTTTGAAAATTTAGTCCTAACCCTAACCCTATCCTTGCGCCTAAACCTAACCCTGCCCATAGGTTATTTTTTAAAATCAGAGGGAAATTATATCAGTGAATTACACTGATGTAGAAGCACATAGCCCTGGTTGTAAGCCTAACTTGTCCCTCAAATCTGACTGGTCGATTAGAACAAATTGGACAAAGATGTTGATCCAGGAACATGTTGTGCTTGGTGAAATCACGTTCACCGGCAAATGACCATAGTATAAGCGGGATAATCCACCGCCAGCTGTGCATTAAACGATTTGGATTATCCCTTACATATACTTGCCACAATATGTCATTGACTTCTTATCCAATAGCCCACGTGGCCAGCATAGTTGTTTAGAGAAATAACAAATGATTACAAACTGTTTGTGGAATAACATGCACTGATAAATGAATCAGCAAGAATTAAGAGTATTAGTGGGGCCCATATTAATTTCATGTTCACTCTACAATGCGTTCATTGAGTCGCTCTACAGAGTTTAAACTGCTTTTTGCAATGACAGCATCTCTTCATTATCTTCCCAATGAGTCACTTGTGTCTTGAGCTCAACACACAGCCATATACGCGAACATGCTTTTACCTCAATAATTCATAATCGAGGAGGGATGTTGAATAATTGAACTGAACTTGAAGGCTTTTTTGCACAGTGAAGCTTTTACATTGGGCTTGATGTATCTGGAAGAGAGAGAGGGAGAGAGAAAAAGAGGGAGAGAGAGAGAGGGAGGGAGGGAGGGGGGCATAATGCTAAGCTGTGTTTTCACCACTCAACTCATTGATCAATAATTTAGCGAGACCCTCTGACTGGGACCTACAATCTGAAATGACTCTAAACTAGTCAGTGACACAAACCGGTCTGCCCCCTTCCAGAAAACCCTTTCCACACTCCTTAATCCACCATTACCTCATATTGCAAAAAGACACGGTTGAATTCTGTAAAAATGGAACTCGGTCTCCACAGTTCTAGGAAATACTGAGGCAATATTACAGTAAGTGCCTTTCATCTAGGAAATGAGGATTGCTGGTGGAAAAAATTGCATATAGGCAATAAGAACCAATGTGGGCACTGCAGGGCAGCCATGCTCGCGTCCTCCCGGTGCTGAGGGGCTGATGGGGGAAAAAGAGCACGCTCAGGGCGGCGCTTCATCACACGAGCAAACTCCTGAGCTCTAGCCCCGCTCGCCGAACCATCATCAAAGGCTGCAGAACAGAGAGAAACTGCCCCGTCGACTCTGATCTCGGGTTGTTAAGGCACGGCAAGTGACTAATTAACACAAAAGAAACGAGCGGGTGCCTGCGGAGCGCTAGGCTGAAATCAGGGACGCTTGAATGTACCTGGAGAGCACATGAATGCATAAAATGTGAAGAGGCCTGGTGGAACCAAGTTTAAACGGTATGCAGATGCACGTTTGGGAGGGATACTGAATGCTGGATACTGAAGTTCCAGAGGCGATTTGAGGACATTGATTGCGTTTCCTCTGATCTCGGTTTGCAGACAAACAGGCATGGGTATCGCAGAGGGTGTTAGAAATTTATACTTCACCCAGACATGATCTTGAAGATTGATTCATCTGAGCTCTCCTCAAGTACTTCTATGCCAAAAGAAGTACATATTACAGAAATATTATACTTACGAGCATGTTATGCACGGACACTTAGCTGCACATTAATTTCAAGTAAAATGTATTATAGTTTAAATTCATATTAAATTCAAATAGCTGGATTTTAAAGTGTTTTATGGCCTGCTTAGATCACCCAAAAATTCCGTTTAAGCCCTGTACACACTTCAATTTCCGCGTCTCGCGCACAGTCGCACAATCACAGTATATTCAACAGCGGATGAAGGCAAGGCAAGTTTATTTATATAGCACATTTCATACACAGTGGCAATTCAAAGTGCTTTTACAATGTGTAAAAAATAAAAATAGAAACAGTTGTAAAAAATTTAAAAAAATAGATTCCAGATAGATTCCTATCTGCCTGATTCTAAGTTCGGGTACTCCTATCTGAAAGAGAAAAGATGGAGCAGGTTCGCAATGTCTCCTGGACCTTACAAGTCGGTCCAAGACGGACTCCTGTAGGGGACGTTACCTTTGCCCCGTAGGGCCTCCCCTTTCTTGAGTCCGCTTCTTTACACTCTTTGCTACCACAAGCAGAAAGAAGCGAAGCACACTGCTCTCCTTTTCCAATCTCTTCCAGTCAGACAGCCTTAAACAAAAGTAATAATCAACAGATGTATAAGAAGTAGAAATATACAGTTGTAAAGAGAATTAAAAATAATAAAATGATGATAACCAAAGTTAAGAACAAATGTAAACTAAAACAGTTATAAAAAGAATAAAAAGATGATGCATAGATAAGGTGCAATCATTCAGACGTATATTGGCTCAGTGCTCATTCAGTAAATGCACAGCTAAACAGATGTGGATGAGCGCGGATGGCCGAGATCGACACATGAGCGGTACAATTGTTGTAACTCTTCTGACTTTCTGGTGCATGCGCTGTTGTACGTGCACCGGCCTCTCAAAAATTGGCTTCACACGGACGGGGTGTGGGTGTGTGGACGCTCGCAAACCCTCCGGATGACGAATATTACATCACGTGGACGGTACACGAACACGGACGGCCGAATACTTTGTGCTTTCCTCACCCTCAAGTTGTAACAAACTGGTAAAAAAAGTTTCTTACTTCTGCTGAACAGAAAAGAAGATATGACTTCCATAGTATGATAAACACTATACTGTACTATACGATACTACACTATAAATACTATACTATACTATACTATACTATACTATACTATACTATACTATACTATACTATACTATACTATACTATACTATATTAAATACTTTAACTGTTGGTTTACCGACATTCTTCAAATATCTTATTTTGTGTTCAACAGAAGAAAGAAATTTTTATTTTTGGGTGACCTGTTCCTTTAAATAGGACTTAAAGGTGCACTATGTAAAAAAAAAAAAAAAAACACTAGGCCAGTGTTATATATTATGTTTAGTTGAGTACTTACATTATCCCAAATGTTTCCAACTATTTGTAAATTGTGAGAAAATAGCCTTTTTTAACCAAGGAGCTGGGACGTGAGAAAGTCGCCTGTCATTTGTGTCATATCTGCGTTACCCTCGGTATCTGCAGTGTGCAACACATGCCACAGTAATGTCATAAAATAATTTTCAACACGCTCAAATGTATTCAATATGATAAACAGGGCTGCGTTACCTCATTCAGAAAATTCCAAAAATTCAACCTCATTCAAAAGCAGAAATATTGCCAGCGACTGTCCAATAATAAAGGTTATGCTGCTCGCGAGGCATGTTGCGTGTATCTTATTAACAATCGCTCCAGCGGCAGTGCTCAGCTCCCACAACATTCGGTCCTGCTCTGCTTCATACTACAGTAACATTAATAACCGCATCCATGAACTTGATTTCTGCCCGAGTCCTAGATTCTTTTCCACCGGCTGTAAGGTGAAGATCACATGTCCCAAGATTCTGCGCTCAAATTTGTCGCTATCAAACTACGCCTTTGTTTTGAATAGGTGCCATCTAGCGGACGGAAAAGTTACATATTGCACCTTTAAGTTTCTCTTTATTACTAATTTCATAATTTTATTTGACTAATAAAAATAATAATAAATTATATTATCGAAAAGTAGACTTTTTAAAAAATAAACTTTTAAGATTTAAAGTGCACTACAAGTATACACTGAATATAATTAAGCACACTTTTTGTTTTACAAGAGTTAAGTATTTTTTACTACATGCTCAATTCATGGCTTAAAGTGGATTGCATACAAGGTCAAAATTTTGTCATAATTTACTCATAATTTAGCTACAAACTTATACCGTAAGCATTCAACAGTTTTTATATATGTAATGAACAATTGTACATTTTTCATCTCAGACTTTCATGTTTCATACACAATATTTAGAGTTTGTAATGTTTAATTTTAAGTATACTTACTTTTGTATAAGTTTTACACTTGGTCTCCACTTTACACCCAATGTAAAACTTTTCCTGAAGTTAAAACCAATTGAAAACCACTGCTCTACCTGATACAGGAAGACATGGAGAGCGCTTCAATCTACTGGAGAGCACGTGCATGGGGCCTAAGACATGGATTGTTATTCCCGCCTGGCCTGTGGGATTACTCAAACATTGTTCAAAGCTCAAACCAAGACAAGCAAAAAACGCAAGAGGTTATGAGCAACCGTCACCACTGAGAATTTGAATACGACAATATCTCCCCCATTTAGAGGTCAAGCTGGGCTTTGTCTAATATGATTTATGATACAGAAGCTCACCTAGGACTATTGAGGAAAATACATGTCACCCTGTGTTGCTTGGTTAGAAAAACACCATCTGATCGCTGGTGATAGATGGATCCGTTGGTAGAGGGAGCTTGTGGAGATGAAGACGGGCACAACGTGTCTGAGGCAGCGGTGGTTAATCTTCATCTGCGGTCAGAGTTTCCTTGTGTCCCCTCAAGTTCATGTTTTCCTGTATTGATTAAAGCCTGCTGAATGAGCCCTGCTGTTTTAAGGAGGAAAAGTTCTTTGTGATGAGTTTCTCAGGTGACTTACCACCATTGTTCTGCTATCGGATAAATAGCACAGCGCTGGAAAGAAAAAGCACAAAGGACATCTAATATCTCAATTGTTCCTCCAAGATCTCCAATGAGATAAGATGGAGCACAAACATATTTTTTTGTATTTATTATAATTGTATTTAATATAATATAATATAATATAATATAATATAATATAATATAATATAATATAATATAATATAATATAATATAATAATATAATATAATATAATATAATTAGGGCTGTCAATCGATTAAAATATTTAATCGTGATTAATCGCATGATTGTCATGAGTTAACTTATCACAATTAAAGGGATACTCCACTGCTTTTTCCCCTTAACTAAGACGAGTTGATACATACCTCTCGTGTCTCATTGCGTGCACTTAATCGCACTTAACAGAGTCCAGGGATGGCTCTTGCCCCTGACCAGAGTCCAGTGATGACTCAAGCCCATGACCAGAGTCAATTGATGGCTCCAGCCCCTGACTAGAGTCACGTGATAGTTCCAGCCCCTGAGCACAGTTCAGTGATGGCTACAGCCACTTACCAGAGTCCAGTGACGGCTCCAGCCCCTGGCTAGAGTCCAGTGATGGATCCATCCCCTGAATAGAGTCCAGTGACAGCTCCAGCCCCAGACCAGAGTCCAATGATGGCTCCAGCCCCTGACCTTAGTCCAGTGATGACTCCAGCTCCTGACCAGCGTCCAGTGATGGCTCCAGTCCCTGACTAGTGTACAGGGATGGCTCCAGCACTTGACTAGAGTCCAGTGATGGCTCTAGCCCGTGTCCAGCATCCAGTGATGGCTCCAGCCCATGACCAGGGTCCAGTAATGGCTCCAGCCCATGACCAGAGTCCAGTGATGGCTCCAGCCCATGACCAGAGTCCAGTGATGGCTCCAGCCCCAGACCAGAGTCAATTGATGGCTCCAGCCCCTGACTAGAGTCACATGATGGTTCCAGCCCCTGAGCACAATTCAGTGATGGCTTCAGCCACTTACTAGAGACCATTGATGGCTTCAGCCCCTGGCTAGAGTCCAGTGACAACTAAAGCCCCTGACTAGAGTCCAATGATGGCTCCAGCCCCTGAACAGAGTCCAGTGATGGCTCCAGCCCCTGACCAGCATCCAGTGATGGCTTCAGCCCCTGACTAGTGTTCAGTGATGACTCCAGCTCCTGACCAGCATCCAGTGAGGCTCCAGCCCCTGACCAGAGTCCAGTGATGGCTCCAGCCAATGACCAGAGTCCAGTGACAGCTCCAGCCACTGCCTAGAGTCCAGTGACAGCTCCAGCCCCTGACCAGAGTCCACTAATGGCTCCAGCCCCTGACTAGAGTCATGTGATGCTCCAGCCCTTAAGCACAGTTCAGTGATGGCTTCAGCAACTTACCAGAGTCCAGTGTCAGCTCCAGCCACTGGCCAGAGTCCAGTGATGGCTCCAGCCACTGACCAGAGTCCAGTGATGGCTCCAGACCCTGACTAAAGTCATGTGATGGCTCCAGCCCCTGAGCACAGTTCAGTGATGGCTTCAGGCACTGACCAGAGTCCAGTAACGGCTCCAGCCCCTGACTAGAGTCCAGTGTCAGCTCCAGCCCCTGACTAGAGTCCAGTGACAGCTCCAGCCCCTGACCAGAGTCCAGTGACAGCTCTGACTAGTCTGACCAGAGTCCAATGATGGCTCCAGCCCCTGACTAGAGCCAAATGATGGCTCCAGCCCCTGACTAGAGTCCAATGATGGCCAGATCCTCCTTTGGCCCCTGAACTGCCGGTACTGCCCAGGAGGCTTCCTGTCCCACATAAGCCACCTTGGCCTCCTAGGCTCCCTCCCCTGCTGAATTTTATTATGTTTTTTTCTGTTCTAGCCTTAGTTTCATTGTTATTCCTTTTTTGGATGTTAATAAGATTAGTTCATCTTCCCTACCTGTTTGTCTCTTAAGTTACTAATTGATTATGTTCCTCAGTTCAGGTGTTGTATTAATTATCTAGTCTTTTCCCTCTATTTGCTCTATCTAAGCCCTCTGTTTCCGTCCCTTGTTTTGCTTTGTAAATGTCTACGTGCAATGTTGGTTGTATTTCTCCTTGGTAGTGTCCTGTTTATTTTGTTTATTCAATTAAAAGCCTATTTGTTTATCTTCCAGAGTCACTGTGACTATAATAAACGGTTCATATTGCATTATATCAGTAGCGAACCGTGACTCTTAGACCTTGGCCCTCTCACCCACTTTTTTCTTAGGGAAAAGGGTAAACTAAGCCTAAAAGCCTTAAAACCGGCTTACAGCTTTCTCTTTTATAATACTGCATGTTACCTTTGACAAGAAATGTCACAAGCAAACATCAGAGTGAGTGTTAGTGTTACCAAAAAAAAAAAAAACTGTTATACAATTTAAGCTCTGGTGTAGGTCTTCCTTTTCCGACCTCCAGCTTTTCTTTAAAAGTTCAAATTGAAAACAGCGTAAATAATAAATTAGCAATGTTGTCCTCCTCATTATTGTAGCTTGTGGTTTCCATAGTGAATAATGCTAGCTATTTAATCAGTGTTTTTTTCCAATCCATAGCAATAACAAGTCCCACCCATTAAAAGTAATAACGTGATTGGTCAATTTGCCTGTCACTTGAGTTTCGCCTGGCATTGACTTAATATGGCTTGGCCCTCTGTAGTTTCACAGCTGGACCAGCAGTCCCAGAGCTGAAAGCGTTAGGCGATAAAAACCCTAATATGGAGTAAACGGAGGTCTGTACAACACAACATACCCTGAATCAGGAGATTTGAAGGGTTTGTTCCCTCAAAAATTTCCTCAAGTTATAAATGACTAAAATGCCATCAGATCTGATGACTTTTTATTCAAATGTTTGTTTTTTTTTTACTTTTTAAACTATTATTTAAAAGCTTGTAAATATTGTTTTTTTAAAATAGTTTAGCCCTGACGGCTCCTGCCTGCATAATATAATATTAACATGTATAACATATCAATTATCATTATATAATGAACAAATATAATTATAATAATAAAATATATGCAATTATTATACAATTATTATAGACAGTTCGGTCCCGTTGTATGTAAACAGTGATATTATTTGTTCCTATATTTATTTTATCCATGGAATTTAAAAAGTGACTTCTGATGAAGTTGATGCTTCACTGAAACACAACCGAGAAATCTCCTGAGCAATGGAGGCTCGCCATCTACATAAAATATTCCTCTGGGAAAATAAAATAGTCCTCCGGGAGGCTGGCCTTACTCAGATAGTCATACAGATCACTGCAAATGCTTATAAAATACTTTTGGGTTATAAAAGGGTTGATCAAATATGTAAAAAGACACATTAAATTGAGTGTCAACCCGATACAGAGCACACCAGACCTCCTTACACTGCTTTGCTTTTCCTGTTATAAACACAGACATGGAACAGAATCAAAAGACGGCAAGTGTGCCACCAGCCGCCATGGGAAAGGGACGCAGCGTCTCTCCGCTCCTCTCTTGTCTTTGCCTTTCCTTCAGAAGAAAAAAAGACAACAGCGGCAGCTCAAACGTGGCGCATAGTCATGCAGGTTATATCTACGCCTTTTTTCTACAAAGACGTGATGGCAACAAGCTCTTAATTTGTGGTTAGGCCTTTATAGTAAGGTGTGCTTATCCCCACAGGAGTTCATTATATCCACAGGCCTGCTTCATTGTGTTCTCCCCCCCGACACACTCCTCTTGTGGGGTGATTTAATGCGATTCTCTCGGTAATAAACAACTGAAGTGCATGACCACAAACACGCCGCATATATTATCCTCTTGTTTTTTTCTTCTTCGTTTTTTCCTCTTTGGAAGGTTATTCTATCATGTAAATGAGTCTGTGCCAAAACATATTTTATTAACATGTTATTATTCTCGCGGAGTATCATTTGCAGTCAAGAATGTGATTTTTATTGCCCTTCAGTGGATTATTATAGATTATTTTATAATGCAAACAGTGAGGCCTTTAAATATATGATGAGATGATGATTTTAAATATGATGATATTAAAATGTCAGATGGAAGGAATTCATAAAATCATAAAACCATTTAAATATAGTGTTCCAATGAACATTTTATTTAAATGTTCAAATGAGTCCAAGTTGGATCAACAGCCAAAAAAGCACTTATGCTATTTAACGCCAGCATAAAAATAATAAACACAACATCTTTCCTAGCAAAGAAATAAAAGCATATGATTTAGCAGGGTAATTTACAAAAGTAATTAAAAATCCTTTGTTGAATTTGGCAAAGACAGTACACTTGAATGAAAACTTTAACTTATAGATATCACTATACTTTACCCAGTTGATTAATCACAGTATACTTTTCTGAAATGTTATGTTTGGAAATGAGGTACTATCTAATTAAATATGCACTCATTTGCATAGATTTCCAGAACATAAATCTGAACATTGGATTAAGTTGGTTAAAAATTCTTGTTCCATATTTTCGGAATATATGAAGGCACATTACCACCAAGAATGATAACTATAGCGATAACAATAAATATATAGTTCTAAAAATTCTTCTAAATATGAAATAATAGCAGAGTTCACACCACAACTAATGATATCAGCACAGAGAAACAATATCGTTGCAATCATTTTCAGAGTAAGTTTTTTTTTTGCAACTGTTGAACGATAAAAAACATTGACAGCCATTCAGATTCCATCCTGTTTCAAGAGTCTGAGCGTTTAAAGAGATAGACAACAATACTGCAGCACTTTATTATAATAAACAGAACAATATTTTCCGCTGGCGTGGATGCGAATATAGATATTGTTACAGTTATCTTTAGTTATTATTCTGAATTGGACTTTAAATGTTTTTTTACAGAGAATAATTTGAATATCTATAAATCGATGTTTTCTTTCCTGTAAAAAATGATGATTAATAATTTATGGCAACATTTGTTTTTACATTACTTTAACTCATTGAAATAAGTTTAGCCATTTTTAAGTTAAATAACATTCAACTAATTTTTTTAAGTCAGTTTAATGTAATTTTTATTTAATGTTAAGTTTTTTTAAATTACTTAAGCATTTAAGTTGATTGCAGCAACTTTTTTACCATGTGTTTAAGATTTGAGTTGTGTGCATTGACAAGACTTTTTAAGTTCAAAAGTCTACCTGTTATCATTAGATGAACAAAAGTATTTAAGTTGACTTTAATTGAATTAGTGAATTAAGCAAATTAGTCGAGTTAACTTAGTTGAAAGTGATAGATTGCCTTCTTTTTTTCAAGTTAGGTCAACTTTAACTTTAGTGTCAGGGATGACGTATTTTTGAAGGCCAAAACCTAAAAACAAGTTAGTATTTTAGCACTTCCAGTTCCAATGTCCCAAAGTCAATTGTTTTTTTAATGTTTTTTTTTGTTTGTTTTTTGTTAAATGCTTTAAATAAGGTATGTGATGAAAACAAGCTCAAGATATGTTCATGTTTTATTCAACAATCAACCTGTCCTCCAAAAAAATACGACTCTATAGGTCATTTTTCTAGCACCTTATTACGACATATATTTACATTTTAAAGTCATGCGCCCTCTAGCTGGCGTAAAAATAATGACAGTGTCGGTATGACTGTCATTAGAAATCAAAATGTGTGTTTATTTTAATGCAATGTTTGGACTTTTTACTACCATTTGTCATATTTCCATTTAGCAAAAGTATATTTTTTAATTTACTAATACACCCACCCCATCCCTAAACCTACCCAGTGATTTATAGTGCATAGACACTTTATGAGCACATTTGTTCCCTGCGATTGAACTCACGATCACATGATCACATGTTGTTGTTGTGTAGTGCAGCGCTTTACCAACTGAGCTATGCAAAACCTGAAATATTAAGCAGATAAAAGGGAAAAATGCTTTAAAATGAAAGTGTCCTGCTGTCAATATTCACAACTTTAGAAAACGCTCCTGTGCGTCGTTTTTAATTAATTAAAATATTGTCGAAAGGGGTGCAACTTTAGTATGTGCTTTTAATGGGTCTTATTTCAAGGAAGTGACAAACAACATAGGCACATTGGTTGGAGGACATGTTATCAACAATATATAACACATCAGGAATAACTTCTTGTTATTTTTTTAAAGCTTTTACATGTCTTGTTAACAAGTGGTTGTTAACAAGTAGGTAAATGGTTAACAATTTATTTTACAGCCCTGTTCCACATGTGCATACTATGTACTTATTATAGTAATTAAAATAACAGTGTAATAACTAGTTACTACACTGTAAAAAAAATGTTTTGGTTTTTGTTGGTTTAACTTAAAAAAAGTAAGTAACCTGGTTGCCTTAAAATGTTGAGTTTATTTAAATTAAAAATTTGAGTTGATACAATGAAGGAAGTTTGTTTAATAAATAGAAACTCAAAATATTATTGTATCTGAACCACATAAACATTTGATAAATTGTGAAAATAGCACTATTTGGCATGTTTCACTGTGTCATAAGAAATAAACACACAAAATTACCCAATATGCTTACAAAATCTTTAAATAATATTTTAATAAAGGTTGTTCAATGAACTCAAAATTTTAAGGCAACCAGGTAACATTTTTTCTAAATATTTTTTTTACAGTGTAGGGCCTGAGTTACACATTTGATTTTATGAATTAATTTAAAAAAAAAATCAAAAAGCGCCTAATTTGGGGGTGGGGGGTGGGGGGTTATTACAGCTCAGAGAACCTATACTTACATGTTTATCACTTTTAGCAGTGTTTTATGTAACTTCAAATGGTTTCCTGTAAAATGACACCAACATTTTGAACCTAGACCACTGTATTTGTGTATGGGAGGCTTTTCAATTTGGGTAGGCCAAATCCAGGTGGAAATGGTACCAGAGTAATTTAGTGTAAATACATTACTTTGTGTAAAACAAATGGCAAAGTGATGCATATTACATCATAGCTTCTCCACAGACATTTAAAATTGAAAGTATACACATGACAATGTCATTCTGGAGCCTGAACCGGGTCCACGGAGTTTAAGTGGTTATGTGAGAATACCTATGAATGCTAATTCAAATAATATTTGAATTCAAGGTTAAGATAATGGGGATAAAGTCATTGATCTGAATCTTTCTTTGTACGCAGGCTTTGTTTGTATCACCGATTGCCTCTGTGCACAATTTTACACACACACATACACACAGCTGCTACAAAACGCCATCCGTAAGCGCATTTTCTCACATACAGGGCTGTGTTCTTTAATGTCTCGGTTCAAGTGTTCGTTTTTAAACCTTCGCCTTGAGCTGCGGCGACTGCAGACCATCTGTGGCAGCGGAGGGGACAACTGTTGCTAACTAAATTAGCCAGTTCCATCATCTTGATACATCAGTGGAGTATCTGGGCTCTCGATGACCTTTCCCTCTCCCTGTACCCAGCCCTCTGTCCTCGCTAATATAGATGCAAACAGAACTGGGTCAAGCTCCAGGTATAAATCTTCCTTGGCAAGGCACAGCGCTGTTTGCCAGGTCTCCACCGCGGGCACGTGTGACGGACAGAGAAAGAGAGAGAGGGAGAGACGTGGAGGAAGTGGATGGGGACCAGAGCTGGAGGCGCGGATGGCATCGTCACTGCCCGTGGGTAAAGAGCAGGCGGTTCGGTGCCCGAAGGCCTGCCTCCTGCTCAGCTAGCAGTTGGTCTGTACCTTGTGTTTCTTCTAATGGCAGAGTGTGTTTTTATAGGAGGGCTGACCAAGCATTTATTCCCTGTGCCGTGTTTTTAAAGGGAAATTAAAAGAGCGAATAAAAATTGCATGATTCTCCAAAAAAATTTTTTTTTGTCATTTTATGGGGTCACTTTGAAGAATTTCTTACTTCATTTCCATTATATATTTAAAAATAGATTTAACATTTTTTATATAATATCTTTGCATTGTTTGTCATCAATCATGTTCATAACAAAAGAAAGAAGGTCCAGCTAATATGATGAGAAGGGTATAGCTGCATCCGGGAGATCACCAAGAGGGGGTGGGAGCTCTAAAACGGGACTTGTCTTCGTCCCAATGATAGACAGACACACGGGGTGCTTCTCAATACGCAAATTCATTTCCTCGCGCCTCTATCCTCCACTCCGTGACCCAGAAACCGACCAAACCATCTTGAAGGACGTCTCAGTTCTCTAATTGCACCACAAGGAGGCGAAGAATGAGGAGCGAGGAACCTTCATGCGGATTCATGAGCAAGGATACAGAGGTGCTAAGGAGCAATGAATGTGAGGAAAGGAAGTGAGAAGCATGTCATGCATGACCCCCCCCAAAACCAGTTTAGTGCAAACTCCGCCCCACAGCCATTTCTAAAGATGTCACTGGTCGAGTCATGACATGATTTCCTACACAATGCTAAAACAAATTAGCCTGAGGTCGTTATACTCAATTCAAGTCAGAATATGAGTCTGATACTGCTCCATTTGGCTGTGATGGGCGTGTTTCATTTGAAGCAGGAAAGACCTCAATTGGATAGACCTACAACCAATCAGAGCAAAGGAGCGACGCATAACGTTAGTTGTCAAATGTCAATAGAACTCAACTGCACCGTGTTGCCACGTCTGCGTTTTTCCCGAGGGTTGTTTTCCATGTCCGCGTGTTGGAAGTGAACCGACCTAAATTATGTGATATATAGACCCAGGAATGTGAATTTTAGCAGGCAACCTTGCCTAAATAACACACATTTTAGCCCCTAAACAGCATTTTTTTCCCCAGAGAACCTCCACGAGAAGCTATTGTTTAGGGCTAGTAGTTGGCTGGGTTTTGTTGTAAAAACTTGGCAACCCTGTCTGCACACACGCTGGAATAAACGATCTTTGCCGGTGTTGTAAAAAAAAAGAATTTAAGGATACACAGTAACGTTACTTACCAACATGATCATCATTTCTGAGAGAAATAGTGAAGGCAAATGCATATACGAACAAGTTCTCCGTTTAGGATTAGAATTCAACCAAGCGCCTTTGATCACGTGGATGATTACGTTACTTTTTATTATCTGTCCATCGTCGTCGTCTAAAGCCCGCCCTGATAATTTGATTGGTCCAAACAGTTTCTGTTCAGGCATAATTACTCCTCTATGGATCAAGTCCAGACCGAACTGCCCAAGCTAAAATGTTGTGGGCGGGGCTGAGTTCGGCTGGCATCCAGGCTAAAAACAAATACGAACCCCTAACCCTACCCTACACCCCACCTTCGGCCGTAACTCCCCAACCGGACCTCACCAGACAATGGAGCCTTTTTAGTTGCACCCAACATCACTGCCCTAACCTACCCTTCGAATTCCACAAAGCGACACAAGTCAAACATTCCCACGTGCCATGCTGACAGAGCTTGCGTGGGTTTCTGCTCGGTGTGTCGTGGGGACTACAAGTTTCAAACTCACCATTTTGGACACAGACCCAATGTATTTCCCAATTATATGTGGAGACTCCAGTCTGTTTTCCAGTCTGCATTTATATCTACTTTAAAATGATGGGCGATTAGCCACATTTCATGACAATTTGGTCAATATTACTGAGGTGTTGTGCTGGGAATTTATATTTCAAACATGAGAGAACAAATCAAAAAGCTACGATCCTCTTTAAACTGACAAACCTGTTCCTGTCAGTCTCTTGGTTTTGAATGGAGTTGCATCCTCACAGCAATAGAGTTTTTAGGCGTAATCAAGTTACGTTTCAACCACCTTGCACAAAGGACAGTCGTTTTATGGACATCATGTCACAGCGGTGACATACCGTCTGTGTAAAATTAAATCCTCACTTCAACATTACATCTGTGTGAAATCATAACTCAGGTTTGAGAGAACACAGGCCTAGTCTGCAAAATACAGTCCCAATCAATTTTACAGCTGCCTTCTGGCACTGCACAGGTAATGAGTAAGAAGTGGCTACAAATCCAAACCCTGACAAAACCATGAGTGACTAGCAACTCTTGTTTTGCAAAATTGGGGAAGCTTTATTGCCTTAACGTCTGTTGGAGCTACACTCACTCAATATTTACAGCCCGGGTGCAAAAGTGTTGACATGATTTAAATGGACATTTGCTGAGGCACTTTTTTATTGCGAAGGCTTTTAGTAGCTGTCTTTTTCACAGCAGCGACGGACTGTTCCATTGCATCGTTACACAGGGGTGTTGTTTGGAGGGATTTCATGGAATAGTGCCATTTTACCCAGACAGACCAATTCCACAGACTGCCATTAGCCTCATGCTCCAACGTACACACACCTGCGGCTGATATGTTCTTTCCTTTGAGCTTCTTTTCTTACGTAATATATAACTGGCCCTTGGGTGCTGTGAGGTAATGTGTGCTGAAAGCTCACTATCCATGCTTGTGTTGTGCTTCTCCGCTAGCTCCTACCGCAACACTTTAACTCTGTCAGTCCCAGAACAAACTAAGGTCAATAAGTGACCTACTGACTGAATTTAGCAAGTTAAAGGTTTTGTAGGCAATTTTTTTTCATAAACACTTTTTGTTATACTGGTTTAAACTCTTTTCGCATCCTGATCAATCAATAATAGAAGTGGTCTAAATAATCAAATGTACATATACCTTCTGCGGAAGTCTCAGGACCAAAATATTATAATCCAAACATTGCATCTGTTGTAATTATACAATGTCCTACTTGCTGTCAACATAATGTATTTTCATACCTTTCATACCCATAACTGAGTGCGTTCAATGAGGCAATGCAGAGTTAGCACACCATCCTCCTTACAAAATTCCAGAGTTTATTGATTCCAGAGTTTACTTTTGACACTATATTACCAAAAGTATTGGGACACCCCTCTAAATCATTGATTGGAGGTGTTCCAATCACTTCCATGGCCACGTGTATATAAAATCAAGCACCTAGGTATACAGACGCTTCTACAAACATTTGGAAAAGAATGGTTCACTCTCAGGAGCTCAGTGAATTCGAGTGTGGTGCCATGATAGCCCCCCCCCCCCCCCCCCTGTGAAATAACTCCATTCATGAGATTTCCTCACTACTAAATACTCTACGGTCAACTGTTACTGGTATTATAACAAAGTTTGAGCAATTGGGAACAACAGCAACACAGCCACGAAGTTGTAGGCCACTTAAACCGCAGAGCAGGGTCAGAGCATGCTGAGGCACACAGTGTGCAAAAGTCACCATCTTTCTGCTGAGTCAATAGCTACATACCTCCAAACTTTGTGTGGCCTTCAGATTAGCTCAAGAACAGTGCGTAGAGAGCTTCATGGAATGGGTTTTCATGGCTGAGCGGCTGCATCCAAGACTAACATCACAAAGTACAAATCAACTGGATTCTAAAGAAGTAGAGATGTGTTGTCTGAAGTGACAAATTACACTTCTCTGGCAATCTGATGGACGAGTCTGGGTTTTGTGGTTGTCAGGAGAACGGTACTTGCCTGACTACACTGTGCCATGTGTAAAGTTTGGCAGAGGGGGGATTATGGTGTGGGGGTTGTTTTTCAAGGGTTCCGCAGGTTCTCGTCCAACATCAGTACCTGACCTCACAATTTGACGTCACCTCACAAATTCACATTCTTGAAGTATGGTCAAAAATCCACATAAAAACACTCCTAAACCGTGTGGAAAGCCTTCACAGAAGAGTCGAAGTGTAAATAGTGGGCCAACTTCACATTAAAACCTACAGACCCTACTATAAATGAACTACAAGTGTAGTTCGTTTATAACCTTTGTTTATCTTTTTGCGATTGTATTTAAGCTTCGAAATTCATTAAAGTTGTGTTCAGGTGAAGATTATCAAGGTGAACAAAACTTGTAAGAATCATAAACTTCCATGGTTACAGATCTTATTTTCTACAATAATCCTCTAGAAAGAGCGTCGGCAGCGCTCTATAGGGTTCAATGTAGTTTTGGATCCTACTAAGAGCAAACAAGGTTTTTAAAATTGATTTAAGAAAAAAAAAACTCTTAGGATAGCATAAGGGCAGAAAAAAACTTTTTTTTTTCTCAACAACTGCTATTTCTTACTTTCATCAGAGACCAATGATCAAAGGAAAGAACCAGTACTGCAAGTACTGCAGCAAAACATTCATATACTTGAACATATTTTGCCAAGTACAACACACTTTTTAAATGTAAATTTTAAGGTTTGATCAATCAATGAATTTAATCACTCAGGTTCAAGGATTCCCATTCTTCTATTTATTTCATTACAAAATACGGTGCAAGCTTTCAAGTCAGTGAGTCAGCAAGATCCAAATCAGTCGATTTGCAAATAAGTCCTTTAAAGGTGCATCCGAAAACTGAAAAATGATGCCTTCGGAGGACCCAGTCCGAGTGAGGAAGACATCAAGGCTTGCTGAATCCTGAGATACCTTCCTCTGATCAATTTTTGAAGGCAACATAGCTGTATCCTTTGCTGCCTTTGATATCCCACAATCCTGTGCTTTCCATTCTATGCCAGATGAGCTAGAAAAATAAAGATGGTGTCTGAAAGTTGCTGTTAGTGGTCAGTTTCTGTGTCAATGTTTGTTGTTTGACCAACGGTTTCCACTGTAGATCAGATGCCAGTCTTTCTTTTTTTAGAAACTGTCATTTCTAGCAAGAAATTCTTATTATAGTAATTTTTGCTCAGTTTTCACCAAATTTCACTCTGTTTTGCTGTAGATCATTAAACCTTTATTCTGCCTCAGTAGTCTGTCCGAAATCAGTTTTGTGAGGTACATTTGAGGTACAAAACTGCCTAAGTCATGGCCCAAGTTTTCAGACGTAGACTATATGGAATTGACACATTCAAAATTCAAGATTTGACTCAATAGAACTATTCGTTCATAAATGAGGCATTGCTACTTAAGCTAGGGTGGAAGTCAAGATTTTCAGTTAATTACTACTTAAATTTTGTCTGTTACTTACATAAAGCTGTCAAATGACTAAAGAGGACTTGAAATACAGTGAATACAAGCCACTATTGTATGGTGTTTTAGCATTATTTTTGGAATTTTAAAGTCTCAGCCCTTAAAATGCTTTCTATGTTCTCCTTTGGTGTCCCACAGATGAAAGAAAGTCAAAGAGAACAACATGAAGGTGAGTAAATTACAAAACTGTCATTTTTGGGTGAACTATTCCTTTAGGTAATTGATGATATTTAATATATAATTTATTATTGGTAGTAGTAGGCTAGTATTACCAAACAATTGTAGCAAAGCTTAAAATGAAATATGAACATTTGGGTGCCCTCATATTTACATCATTTACTTAACTCTTTTATTGTAGCATAAAGATGAAATGAAAGAGAATTCAAAATAAATCCTATTGATTAGGCGCACATTCTCCTTCAAGTTGTTTCACATACTTCAAAACAACGGCATATATGGGAAGTGCCAGAAGACAAACTGCAGTACAGTACAAACAGATGAAATAAATGATTTTGGAGAAGCATTACCCCACAGTAGAGTACCAGAGTAGTTTATGAACTGGGGTTTTGATTTTTTTGCTCTGATCTTAAACCTGTTTCTGTGATGAGATACCTGATGCTACATTTTCTAAACTCTGGTCCAAGATCAGCATAAAAAGACAACCACCCTGGGGCTCTACGAAGGACTAAAAAATACACCTGCACGAGCGCATGCATCAGGCGGACTCCAGGCCGCTTGGCAGATAAATCGTGGTCTCTCCGGCCTCCAGGTGCTCTCGCTAGTCGGAGCGATATTTCCTGCTCAGCTCCTCGCAGTGCTGTGGCACTGCCCGGGGATGCAGCAAGACTAAATGAAACACGGACACTGTACAAGTTTCCAATCAAAATTTCCATAATTCATTTCCACGCCATTTTTTTTTCCTGGAGTGCATATTGGAGGGAGGGAGGGAGAAGGAAACCCCGAGCACACTCTCTCAGGGAATAGGAATACATGGGTTGTCGGAAGAAGCTACCGGGCATCAAAGTAGAAATGCTGTAGAAATTCGGCCACTGCCAAAAATGACATCTGAAGGACTGAAAGACAAAAATAACTGAAAACACTAGAAATGTTGACACTGGATCAATGAGAAGTTATCCAGATTCAAGCATATCTAATTTAAAATGCTGGCTGATAATGGTTTGCACTGATTATAAATCAGCAATTATTGTTGTTGGTTTTTTTTTTTCATCGAAAGATATATCCAGAACATTCCCCACTGACACAAAGATAACAAAATTATTATTACACAACAAAATAATGATAGTAATAATAATATTATTTCAGATTATTATTATTATTAATTATTTTATTCATAATAATAATAATCCTAAAGAATAACAAGATATTAACTATTATTAAAATATTTATGATATGTTATTATTATTAATATTATTATTTTTAACTATGTAACAATAGATTACAAACAAATTGATAATAATAATATATCAAAATCATAGTTTGGAGAGTTCTTCTTTTCTTTTAGTGTTTGCTGATATAGTCACCCTGTAAATAAACTGTTTGTTTGTGTAATCACCATCCCTGTCTGGAGTCTGTTTCCCTGACATGCTGTACTCCCTCTCCCAAAATGGTCTTTAGATTGAGGTATAGTCAGAGGAATTCTTAGAGCTGTGTAGTGCACAGTGTATGGTGATGAAATTCTAATGATAATTTTTTCAAGGAGGCTTAGATGAGTCACTATACTCTTGGATGCCTTGGGTTGCTAAGAACTGCACTTTGGAGGGAGCAATATATTCTCTTAGCCTGGTCTTACCAGACTCTTGTACAATTCATTTGTACAGATACTCTGGCCACTCTCCCTTGACAAGTGTTTACTTCCGTGAATGCAGGTACTCTGTTGAAAACTATTGGATCTGAATGGTCAAAATCTGGTCAAAAATGATTATAAACAGTGAACTTTGATGTGAAATATTCTTAAAACACAGAGATGTGGATTCGGACAGCTATTACATCACCACATGAACTCTGTGTTTGTCAAAAGCAGTAGGCCTAATTCGGCCGGGGATTTTTATGCAGGCGGTGGGAAACGGACAGCAATAAAATCACTGACTAGTAGCCTCTTTAAATGATGGCAATACTTCCGACCCCACGAGAAACAATTACCGTCCGAATAGCTTCAGCCAACTCCTTCACCACTAATGGAGCGAGCTGGAAAATTAAACTTTTCCCGAATTCACCCTGTTGGGGAGGGAGGGCCACAACATCATAGCCACCAACAAATCCCAGCAAAGATTGTTACTGCTCCGGCTTTAACTTCTGGATATTCGGCAGCGGTGCCACAACGGAATGAATGGTTTCGTTCACATCTTTCTCCGCCACCATTACTAAACTACAACTTAAACTAGTGCACGACATCAACGTCATTGTTCTCAGCCACTTCCGCTGTTCGCTGATTGGACCGGTAGAAATTTGTTCAGAGAAAACCTAAAAATACACTGCAGTCCCAGATGTAGTACTGAAGGAAAATGAAAATTGACAGAGGTACGTAGGAGGGCAGAGCCAGGGTAATATTCTCTGTGCTCACCTGCTAAGCTGATCCACCTCCAAAACCTCACTTATTCTGAAGCTTCCGTGCCTGTTCCCGAAAATTTAATCTCAAGTCTGTTTCAAGGAATAATTTTCCTGTCTGTTCCAGAGAATGCATTTCTGAAAATGAAAATGAAAAAATGAAAGTGAAATCCCAGAGCCCGTTCCAGTGAGTGAAATCCCCGAGCCCGTTCCAGTGAGTGAAATCCCAGAGCCCGGTCTAGTAAGTGAAATCCCCAAGCCCGTTCCAGTGAGTGAAATCCCAGAGCCCATTCCAGTGAGTGAAATCCCAGAGCCCGTTCCAGTGAGTGAAATCCCAGAGCCCGTTCCAGTGAGTGAAATCCCAGAGCCCGTTCCAGTGAGTGAAATCCCCGAGCCTGTTCCAGTGAGTGAAATCCCCAAGCCCATTCTAGTAAGTGAAAACCCCAAGCCCGTTCCAGTGGGTGAAATCCTCGAGCCCGTTCCAGTGAGTGAAATCCCAGAGCCCGTTTCAGTGAGTGAAATCCCCAAGCCCGTTCCAGTGAGTGAAATCCCCAAGCCCGTTCCAGTGAGTGAAATCCCCAAGCCCGTTCCAGTGAGTGAAATCCCCAAGCCCGTTCCAGTGAGTGAAATCCACGAGCCTGTTCCAGTGATTGAAATCCCAGAGCCCGTTCCAGTGAGTGAAATCCCAGAGCCCGTTCCAGTGAGTGAAATCCCAGAGTCCATTCCAGTGAGTGAAATCCCAAAGCCCGTTCCAGTGAGTGAAATCCCCAAGCTCGTTCCAGTGAGTGAAATCCCCAAGCCCGTTTCAGTGAGCGAAATCCCAGAGCCCGTTTCAGTTAGCGAAATCCCAGAGCCCGTTCCAGTGAGTGAAATCCCAGATCTCGTTCCAGTGAGTGAAATCCCCGAGCCCGTTCCAGTGAGTGAAATCCCAGAGCCCGTTCCAGTGAGTGAAGTCCCACAGCTCGTTCCAGTGAGTGAAATCCCAGAGCCCGTTCCAGTGAGTGAAATCCCAGAGCCCGTTCCAGTGAGTGAAATCCCAGAGCTCGTTCCAGTGAGTGAAATCCCAGAGCCCATTCTAGTGAGTGAAATCCCAGAGCCCGTTCCAGTGAGTGAAATCCCAGATCTCGTTCCAGTGAGTGAAATCCCAAAGCCCATTCTAGTGAGTGAAATCCCAGAGCCCGTTTCAGTGAGTGAAATCCCAGAGCCCGTTCTCGTAAGTGAAATCCCAAAGCTTGTTCCAGTAAGTGAAATCCCCAAGCCCGTTCCAGTGAGTGAAATCCCAGAGCTCATTCCAGTGAGTGAAATCCCCAAGCCCGTTCCAGTGAGTGAAATCCCCAAGCCTGTTCCAGTGAGCGAAATTCAGGAACCCACTCTAGAGGAATCTTTTCCGGAGCCCTAGAGTTTTTTTCCAGAGCCTGAGCCCCGCTTAGGCCCATGAGTCTGCTCCAAAGCTTGCTCCAGCCCCAGAGCACATTCCAGAGCCCGCTTAAGCCCCAGTGCCCAGTGAGGAGGCAGGGCATAACCCTGCAGCTCCCATTAAGCTCCACCGCCCATAATTCCAATTTCATGGTCATAGAGATGGCTCGTTCCTGGCTCCCTGAGCTGCAAGCTTCCTCCCTTGTTCCCTGAGCTGTTGGCTCCTCTCTGGCTCCCTGAGCTACCGACACCTCCCTGTATTTCTTGTGCCGCCCTTGAGGCTGCCCTTCCTACTGTCACAGGGTAGTACTGTCACGGTTCACCTGTCATCTCTGCACAAGAGTTCCCAGAATGCTTCCTGCTTTCCACCTGCAACCACTTCACAATCATCTAGACCTGCCATAATTCACCCTCATCAACGCCATTTAAACCTGTTCCACACACTCATCTTCTGTTTGAGCCTGCTCCACACACTAAGATGTACTGGATGATTACCTTACCTGAGATACTGACCTCTGCGATAGTTACCTGGACTACTAACTTCTATGATTGTCTCTACATTTCTGCTTCCTTTGGATTCCTTCTCCAGTTTCCCTTGTGTTCACCGCCAAAGACTTCCAAGAGAAAGTATATCCTTAATTGTGTGTGTGTGTGTGTGTGTGTGTGTGTGTGTGTGTGTGTGTGTGTGTGTGTGTGTGTGTGTGTGTGTGTGTGGTGCAATCTAACCTGATCTTGGACAGTTCTTCTTCCTATTTTCTGTTGCTGTTTGTTGGTATACTCACCTTGTGCACTTAAAGTGTTAGTTCACCCAAAAAATGACAATTCTGTCATTAATTACTTACCCTAATGTCGTTCGACACCCGTAAAACCTCTGTTCATCTTCAGAAACACAAATTAAGATATTTTTGTCGAAATCTGATGCCGCAGAAAGGCCTTCATTGACACCCATGTCATTTCCTCTCTCTTTGTAACATTGTTACAAAGTCCATCTCACTACAGTGGTTCTACAATATTTTTATGAAGCAACGAGACTAGTTTTTGTAGTTTTTCACTTTATACAATTTTTTTAGAGCCAATGTAGTAAGATGGACTTTTTAACAACATCTTTAGTGCCTTTTATGGGTCTTGAGAGAGGAAATGACATTGTTGCCAATGAAGGCCTTTCTGAGCTATCGGATTTCAACAAAAATATTTTCATTTGTGTTCTGAAGATGAACAGAGGTTATACAGGTGTGGAACGACATTAGGGTAAGGAATTATTAACAGAATTTTCATTTTTGGGTGAATTTACCCTTTAATCTGTAAATAAACAGTTTGTGAAATCTAGTCTCATGTTAAAAGATAAAAGGGTTCTAAACAAACAATAAACAAAGTATTCATATTTATGTTATTTTATAATAATTTAATTAATGTATAACAGGAATATTAATATGAATAAAAAAAACATATTATATATTAAAAGAAGATAGAAGACATCTAATACAAACAGAAATAATCAGAAAAAAATCACTATTCATATATTCAGAAAATATTATTGCCAGCTGGTCAGCTTTGTAAAAAAAAATTGTTTCTGTTGAACTTATTATTCTTAAAAAATAAAGGTTAATTCTGAATTAGCATTTTCAGCTCCTTTTTATTTATCCAGAATTCTCGGATTCAACTAAGACTTTTCATTTTATTCATCTGTAGTACCAATCGGTATGAACTGATGGACCAAACCAGCTGTCAGTATGGCAGGACTTTGAAATCCTCCACAGCAGCGATTCTTAACGCTGTACATTTCAAAGCTTCTTCCTCACAGTTTCTTACCTTATCAATAAATAACGTCTCGCTCTTTTCCTCCTTTCCCACTCTCTCTTCATATTTACCTCACTGGCTCATTCGCTTCTTCAAGTCTTTTAGTTAGCATTGGATGTCTAGGGGCTGCTATAAAGAGCAGTAGCTATTCTCTTTGTCTGTACAGTTAAACGTTTCCCGGCAGTTTGGTTTGTGTTTTCCCCCCAACGCTCTCCCCAAAACCATTTTTTTATCGGAATAGGTCCCAAAACGACTGGCCAAGCAGATAAACACGTTTGATCAGGCCTACTTTGTTGTTTACTTTGTATATTTCCAAAAGAGACAAAAGGCCTCCGACTCAAGCAACCACCCATAAAGCACGCACGCGCATGTTGCTATGGAGATGTGATTAAAGTTTAACTGCGCTCTCGAGCCAGACTTTCTGATCCCTCATCTTCGCCGCACTTCCACCTTTAAATTGTTTATGTCTCCTTTACATATCATTTATAATACATTTTATTGACGGTTTTGTCAAAGAGCTTTTAATTTGAACTGGCAAAGGAGTGCATTTGGGAAGCCGCAACAAACCAGAAACGCAGCCAACTTGTAATCCAAGCACGAGAGTAAAACGTTCCTCCCGCTGTCTCTATCTTTCCACCCCCTCTCTCTCTTCTTTCTCCATTGAAAGGGCCTGGACACCAGGTGCTCATGTAGATGTAGAGCATTTTTCCCTGTGGCGTGATAAATTGGTCCACATAAAGAGGGTATTCATCCAAAAAACTACAGTCTGCCTCTCATAGTCCTGTGTAGAGAAGGAAAAAAAACAGACAGAAAAGCAACGGATATCGCTTAATAAGTCAACATACACTTCGCAATCACAGCCATACTGTCCACAGGTTGAAAATGCTGTCATCTATTACTTACCCCCTGTTGTTGTTTTCAAACGGATATTACTGTCTTTCTTCAGTGAAACATAAAAGAGGATTTTGATTGAACGGTGAACTATTTTTGTCCATACAATGAAAGTCATTGGGGTCCAAACATCTTCCTACTGTTATCCGCAAAAGTCATAAAGGTTTGGAACAACTATCCCTTTACAGATGATATGAAATTTGCATGGGTTTTTGTCCATATCTATTAGCTATACATCATTTTATGCTAGTGGATATAGATAGATAGATAGATAGATAGATAGATAGATAGATAGATAGATAGATAGATAGATAGATAGATAGATAGATAGATAGATAGATAGATAGATAGATAGATAGATAGATAGATAGATAGACAGACTAGTGGAGGGGGTTTGGCTAATGCTGGCCCACTATTGTGTGTCTGTGCATGTGAATTTTTTTCTTGGATTAAATATTTACAACCACAATACAACAGTGACAGCAAACATCACTTCTGCTCTTGAAAGGTCTGCTCTTCTCAAATGTCCCTCCTTTGAGTCCCTTTACCAGAATCTTGCTTTTCTGCGCTGGATTACAAAGATGGTATCGCTGGCTGTTCGACGATATCGGCACAATACTCAGTGTGACAAAAAAAAGTCTACTTTCAGCCGAGGAGGAAGAAGACGAAGAGAAAAGCAGAATCCTCAGTGGGAGATATCGCCTGAGGTAAGACACAGGTGGATGAAGCCAGGAGCAGGGTCACGGTAAAGATTTATATTATGTACAAAGTAAAGAACAAGAAGAAAAATGGCCGTCCGTGGAGCATTGCAGTGAAGCGAGTGAACCAGCTGTTCACGAAGCGCAGGGGGAAGTGGTCAGGTAAGACAGAGGCCTGGAAATAATAATCACAAGCCCATCTGCTGACCTGAGACTGTATGGCCCCAGGGCCCAAGGCACACCGCCCTCCGTATGGAGCTTATCGCTCCTACACGGGCAACGCATTCAGCCCAGGCGCGGGAGCGACGGGCTTCTGACACGCGGCCACATGCTCCCTTTCTGTGTTTATTCCTGTTACTGTGCTGAAACAATGTGCATGCTGCTAGCTAGTGACGGCTTTACACACAAGGGTATTTCCTCAACTATGACTTTTTTTATCAAATGCCTAGATTTTAGTGTTTTAACCTTGCACTAGATCCAGATTTTCACACATAAAATCCATATCCACAAACATTACATTTTTCAAAAACGAATAATCTAAAGACAGTGAAATAATATTATTAAAATTGTCATTGTTTAGATGATCTGCTAGTACCAAGATGGGACCCATTTTGCCTTAACCTGCCTTAATTCCTTGGGGCATAGATTCAACAAGTTGATTCAACAAAATTCATAGACAGTCTCTCGCGTATGGCAGAGACAAATATAGATATGACTGAAATGGTTAATGAATAAATGAAAGCATATGCAATGCTAGCTGTACAATTAGCCAATGCAAGACAAAAACATCAACCATTTTAATCCAGCAATGTTAAACAAATTTCCACAACAGTCATTACCACAATAATAAATTGCAATTAAACACAATAGTTCATTTGAGATGCGACGAAAAGTATCTAATAACATTTTTTTTCTAAAGTTGAAAAAAGTGATGAACTTTTCCACTAAGGAGACAGATATAAAATTTGCCTAGCAAACAGGTGTCAGTCGTTTTATTCCACCACATAATGTTTTTCAAGCTAAACTTTTTTTTTTTTCATAAATAGTCAGTGATGAAATTACATCACATCTAAAGATCAGTGGTAAAGGCACAATTAAAATATCCAAAAAACACTGGAACAATGTTATATACACTATATTGGCAAAAGTTTTAAGAGAAATGAAAGCTTTAGCATAAGTTCTGCTGGGAAGACTCAATTACTACGTCACTTAATGCCTTCACTCTAATCCAATGATATTCTCATGCTCACGGTATAAAGGCTCCGTACTTACACATGTTTGAGTTCGCAGATACTGAGGCGACGATTACCCCCATCCTCCCCACCACCACCAGGATGACCCTGTCCATACCCTGGCAGGGGGTCGGCTGTGCCCCTGCCCTCGTCTTCAGGCAGGAATTGCAGATCCGAGACCCTCGGATTATGCTCTTCGGACGGGGCCTACGCCAAAATGACTCTGTACACTATTAGCTTGCTGAGCTGTTAATAAATGCACTATTGTCAATATATTTCTCCCCGAGTCTTTCTGGTAGAACTGCCTTTACATGTACATGAACTGTATTGGCATCCCATTCTTAATCCGTAGGGTTTAATATGGAGTTGGCCCACCCTTTGGAGCTATAACAGCTTCAACTCTTCTGGTAAGGCTTTACACAAGGTTTAGAAGTGTGTTTATGGGAATTTCTGACCATTCTTCTAGAAGCGCATTTGTGAGGTCAGACACTGATGTTGGACGAGAAGGTCTGGCTTGCAGTCTCCGCTCTAATTCATCTCAAAGGTGTTCTATCGGGTTGAGGTCAGGACTCTGTGTAGGCCAGTCAAGTTCCTCCACACCAAACTCACTCATCCATGTCTTATGGACCTTGCTTTGTGCACTGGTGTGCAGTCCTGTTGGAACAGGACGGAGCCATCCCCAAACTTTTCCCACAAAGTTGGGGGCATGAAATTGTCTAAAATGTCTTGTTATGTTGAAGCATTAAGAATTCCTTTCACTGGAACTTTGCCAATTCCAAACCCTGAAAAACAACCCTACACCATAATCTCCTCTCCACCAAACTTTACAATTAGCACAGTGCAGTCAGGCAAGTACCGTTCTCCTGGTAACCGCCAAACCCAGACTAGTCCATCAGATTGCCAGACAGAGAAGTAGTGAGGCGGCCTCATTCTGCTCCAACGGCTTCCAGCCCCATCCTGCTTCATACTACAGTAACGTAAATCTTAAATATATTAGCTCATCCATGAATATGATGAGTCCCGTCAGATTCTTTTCCACTGGCTCTAGGGGTGAAGACATCAACTCCCATGATTCCGTGAAATAAAGGAGTCATCAAGCAACGCCTTTGTTTCAAATAAGATACCTCTAGCGGCTAAAATTACATATTGTGCCTTTAAGCCCATTACTGGCCCTTTTGTAAATCACTTGTCAATATATTTTTATTGTGCATAATTTTCAATGAAGCCATAAAAAAACTGTAAAATTGTAAGTAAACTGTAAGTAAAATTTTATGTGTGAAAATATTAACACTAGATATAAAATTAGATTCATCAAGACAAATTGGTGTCAGCCATTTTATACCAAAAACATTTATTTTGTTCTACAACATACACTGCACACACTCACACCCCATTTTCGGACATGATGGGTGTTTCGGTGCATATGTGTGTATGCAGTTTACATTGTAGAAGAAAATGTCAAAGTATTGTCAAGTTACATTTACCACAGACCTTATTGTACTCATAAATGGACAAAACCCGCATTATAAAACCCTAGAAAAATCTAAAAGGAACCAGGAGGATAAGACTTCCTGGTTCTGACATGGAAATCTCCTTTGACATATTTTGGACATGGTAAGTAAACCAATTACATTAAACAAATTAAATTAGTAGAAAAGTAAAAAGTGTGTTTTAAGAACATTTACATTCCTTACAGTGCCAAAAATGTGAAGAAACACGGTTCATTCACCTGTGTATCTGGAAAAATGAAACCCTCTTGTCTTTTTGTTTATGCAGAGTGATTGCTTTAGATCGCACGTTTGTCTAATGGCTGTTATCCCACAGCAAGGGTGATGATTTATCAGACTCGTGTTAAATGTGATGAATTTCACGCCGCGGAATAATACACAGAGGCTGCTTTTCAACATCAAAACCGAAATGCCTAGAGAAAGCCAATCCGGGAGCTCATATGTCTAAAAGCCAAACTAGTTTAATTTAACCATTTATTTGGCGGTTAATAGCAGCTTGAGATGGCACATTAACGAAACCTGGGATTAAAACATTTATCATATTAGAATGCTTATAGCTGATTTCCAGCGCGCGCATCCGTAATGGCCTCTCCTGGAACAAATCAATATTGTGTTACACCATAATTGACCGATTAGGAGGCTAAGAAGAGTGAAAAGTCGAATTATAATTATACGTGATAAAAATGAAGGGCTGGAGGAACGTGAGTGGAAGCTGAACCAGAAGCCCCTGAACGGCGGCTCCGATCTCACGGATCCGCCACTCCGGTCTCCCTTTGAACCCACTTAACAGACTGCATTGACAGGCGCTGAGTCTTCAACGCGGCCCAGGCTGCTAATTGCGAGCGTCAGGGCTCCGCAAAAGAAGAGGGTTTTTAAACCGAACCCTAGCATCTGCTGCGAGAGGGTTCTTACCATTGCCACTGAGAACTCAGGGCTTCGCCGTTGACGAGAACTGAGCCCCGGTCCAGCATATGAAGAACACACAAGTCATAAATCACCACGTGTAGGACAGGTGCGTGGGCCAAAGAAGAGACGCTTGAGGAGGGAAGCACTGGAGTCGACTATACAGGACGTCTATGGAGAGGAAGTTATAAGTAAATATATGCCTAACAACCAAGACCTTTGACTCAGAATCCAAGAGAGGTCCTGATGGGCTCCCATAAAGGTTAAAGTTGACCCTTCACTAAGCTCCGTCCCCTTTGGTTACTGTGGCTCTCTGAGACAAGTTAGACATCTCATAATAAACTGGACGTGTGAAAAGTGTAATTTTAGTAAAATGTGAAGTTCTTAGGTGGAATGAAAAGTTTCTTCAAAAGCAAAATATGCAATAGCACTATTAAAATTGATGTTACACTTTATGTTTACTTTTCATGATTTGTTATCATAACTTTTTTATCATTCGTCATTTCAACTTATAATTAATGTGGTTCAGATAACATAGTATTTTGAGTTTCTATTAATTAAACCAATCCCCTTCATTGTAAAGACTCAAATTTTAAATTTCAATAAACTCACATTTTTAAGACAAATTTAAGTTAAACCAACTGAAAGAAATCTGACTGTGACTTAAGACCTACAATAAATTTGTGATGCTAACTTAATGTCATTTTACATACCATGGAGCTAGAAATATGGCAAAATGATCTGAATTTGAATTGTATAAATCTGAATTATTGACAAGTGTAATCTAACAAAATGTAATATAATGTTGCATTTTACACAGTTCTGAATTTGAATATTTAAATGTTGAATATAGAACATTTGAAATGGAACCCGTCTGAAATGTTTTTATGTCGAACTTGTATAGACATGTATTTTCAAACAGCAGATATTTTGTTCTGAATTATTAGACTGGAAATATTCAGTTTTTGAAAATACAGATTCAAGATTTCAGATGAAGAAGAAATTCAGAACATCAAATTCAATATTCTAAAATTCAAACCGCAGAAATTCAGATCTTACAGAAAGTAGGCCAGAAGTCATCATCAGGGAAGAGTAAAGGATGTCAGAAAAGTCGAACGGAGCACCATCTGATCATTTCATTTCCTATTTGTAATGGAATAAAGAGAAGATCAAACGGCCCGTTTATACTTTTTTGTTTAGTTTAGATTAATACAAGGAAAATTAGATTTCAACTAGATACATGTCTATACAAGTTCAACATAAAAATATTTCAGACGGGGTCAATTTCAAATGTTCTATATTCAACATTTAAAAATTCAAATTCAGAGCTGTGTAAAATGCAACATAATATTACATTATGTTAGATTACACTTGTCAATAATTCAGATTTAGACCATTCAAATTCAGATCATTTTGTCAAATTTCTAACTCCATAATATGCACACTGAGTCTCAGTAAGTATTTTAATTTCTTCACAGACACAGCCTCCATTTTGGTAACACTTTATTTTAAGGAGACATAGCTACACGTTACTACAAGTACTTAGTAAAAACAGTAAATCATGCATAATTACAAGTAACCCTAAAATAAAACTCTGATCGTACCCAGCTGGCATTTTAACATTGAGCCACTGTTGAATCAACGTCAGGTGCCAGTGTTGGATAACCGTTGAATTTTGTTTAGATTTTGCAAATCTAATCAACGTTGAAATGGCAACGTCTTTCCAATGTCATGTTTCTCAACATAGGTGAATTTGCCAACATTGAAACAATATTGATTTTACTTTAGATTTTGCAAATCTAATCAACGTTGAAATGGCAACGTCATTCCGACGTCATGTTTCTCAACATAGGTGAATTTGCCAACATTGAAACAATATTGATTTTAGTTTAGATTTTGCAAATCTAATCAACATTGAAATGGCAACGTCTTTCCAATGTCATGTTTCTCAACATAGGTGAATTTGCCAACATTGAAACAATATTGATTTTACTTTAGATTTTGCAAATCTAATCAACGTTGAAATGGCAACGTCATTCCGACGTCATGTTTCTCAGCATAGGTGAATTTGCCAACATTGATTTAAGTTTAGATTTTGCAAATCCAATCAACGTTGAAATTTCAACGTCACTATAAAGTCCTGCTTTTCAACATAGTTTTTGTTAAACTGTTTTCACTGAAGTATTGATGTGTTCAACAGCAACACCAAACACCTTGAAATGGATACATAAACACTAAGTTTGCAAACACGCACAGTCAGCTTGGAAGAAGCCAATTGGTCAAAGGAAGACCAGGAAGAAGATTAATAAAGACATTTCACTGACGTAGGAAACATGCTTTATTACATAGCTGCAATTGTGCCAACCTTTCACATCAATTGTACACATGTCAAACTTTTACTTTACCCAAAAATTCTGTCATTAAAGGGTTAGTTCACCCAAAAGTGAAATTGAGGTCATTAATGACTCACCCCAATGTCATTCCACACCCGTAAGACCTCCATTCCTCTTCAGAACACAGTTTAAGATATTTTATATTTTAGTCCCAGAGCATTGTGGCGATCCGAATCATTGATTCATGGCTGTTTGAATCTTTATTTGAGGTTTGAAAACAAACGCAGAAGAGAAAACAATGCTGAATAAAATCGTACTTTTTTTTATTTTTGGACCAAAATGTATTTTCGACTCTCCAAGAGACTCTAATTAACCCACTGATGTCACATATGGACTACTTTGATGATGTTATTATCTTTCTGGTCCTTCTGGACATGGACAGTATACCGTACATACATTTTCAATGGAGGGACAGAAAGCTCAGAGTAAATATAAAATATCTTAAACTGTGTTCTGAAGATGAATGGAAGTCTTACGGGTCTGGAACGACATTAGGGTGAGGAGTAAATGACAGAATTTTCATTTTTGGGTGAACTAGCTTTTTTTAACCTTTAAAAAAAACGGCCCAAACATTGGGCAACATTAACAACTTTCTTGTTACTTCTTTCTGCTACCGCCACCAGTCCTCTCAGGTGCATATTTCAAGTCTTTGGCCATGTATTCGTCTACTTTCATTGGCTTTAAGCTCAAGACCGCATCTGACGAGAAAAAAAACAGATCAGTATTAGCAAACACTAATATTTTAAACTCAAATTAAAATATTTAGCAAATATCAACTTTTGTGGCATTGCCAATGATCAAAGTATATCAATTAGTATTGATCAACATGCAAGGTCATTGATAATCATGTGCTTGAGCGAGCAACAAAAGGCAGTTGGTAGTAACCCTTGCTGCAGGTAGAGAAGTTAGTCTAGAGCCCAGAATGGAGTATTTTATTTATATATATATATATATATATATATATATATATATATATATATATATATATATATATATATATATATATATATATATATATAAGTTTGGACACATTACTATGTGTAATGTTTTTGAAAGAAGTTTCTTCTGCTCATCAAGCCTGCATTTATTTGATCAAAAATACAGTAAAAAAAAAAAAAAAAGTAATATTGTGCTCTTATTACAATTTAAATATTTGGTTTTCAATTTATTATATGTTAAATTACAATTTATTTCTGTGAAAAGCTGAATTTTCAGTATCATTCCTTCAGCGTCACATGATACTTCAGCAATCATTCTAATATTCTGATTTATTATGAGTGTTGGAAACAGTTCTGCTGCTTAATATATTTGATGAATAAAAGGTTTAAAAGAACTGCATTTATTCAAAATAAAAACATTTTCAAATAAAATAAATCTCCTTTACTATCAATTTAACACAGTGTTTCTTAAACTTTTTCAGCCCAAGGACCACTTTATCTTCCAATTTTTTTCTGAGGACCACCTACAGAATCCCCCTCTAACACGCCCCCCAAAACCAACAAAATAGGAAGGATAAGCTAAATTTAAGTTTAATATGCAACTGTTTCAAGTCAAAAACGAATCATTCAAACATAAATGCAATGATTTGATCAGAAATTATTATATACATTTTATATATAAAAAGTCTTCCACATAAACCTGTATTTAAATTTTACAAAAATGTAACAAAAAAAAAGTTAAGGGTTAGTTACTTTCAGATTCAAATAGATGGTTGGGTTAGGTATGGGGACAACTTAACGTTAAAGGAGACTTTCAGGTCGTTTTTCCAAATCTCTGGAAAAAAGAAGAAAGAAGAATGTGACATGCTAAAGATGTATAGATATTCTTATGCCTCTCCCTGATTGGGTAACGGTAGTACAAGACAAAAACATTCAAACTGATCTAATATAACGTTAGCGCACACATAAGTTACACGCCGGTGGAACGACGGACTAACGGCAGTTCGCGGTTAAACTAGTCTGCCCGTAACGTTACACTTAACGGCGGTTCGCGGTTAAACTAGTCTGCCCATACGTCTACACACACACACACAGATAAGAACGGCGTTTGACGGTTAGCTAGCACTAACTCCGGTTCGCGGTTAAACTACGTTAGTCTGCCCATATAAACACATTATTAATTAACACAATACGTATATGGACCAGAGTCAGGCACACTCAACATTTATTTAGGAATTTTCTAGTTATAAAATGTGACTTCAAAAACTTTGCTTACCGTCTGAGCTGTTATGCCCAAATTCAGTCGAATCGGTCCAGGTCAGAACCTGCTGACGATGACGACACAGACCCACTTCGCGCACGCGCAAGCAGGTGTTGCGTGGAACCGTCAGAGCCTATTGGCCTTTGTGTGATGGACAGTCGCCGTCCTCCAATCAAGCCATACATCTTGTATTCGTGTGTGTGTGTGTGTGTGTGTGTGTCCGTCCATATGTGTGTCTATATATATATATATATATATATGTGTGTGTGTGTGTGTGTGTGTGTGTGTGTGTGTGTGTGTGTGTGTGTGTGTGTGTGTGTGTGTGTGTGTGTGTTAATTTTAAGCGGTCTGTTAATTTTTTTTCAGAGCTGTGTAGGATATATATATATATATATATATATATATATATATATATATATATATATATATATATATATATATATATATATATATATATATATATATATATATATATATATTTAAATATTATATATTATATTTTAAATATATATATATATATATATAGCTCTGGAAGAAGACATAATATTTTCACCAGCCGCCACTGCATATATTGTTCTTGTATGGAATGACTAACCAAAATGATCAATCGGACTTGCTGTCAAAGTAAGCCATAAGATGTAGAAAGTGCTCAACAATTCAGAGTTGATATTTCAACGTTGTATCATTATTCATGTATCAACTCTTTTTCAACAGTTAATTGATCAGCATTGTTTGGACGTTGTTCCAACGTTATTTTTCTACTGATATATTTCAACAAAATGTTTAAAAGTCATGGTTGTAAAAATAATGTTGATTTGACGTACAACTCAAAACTTGTTGATATTTCTATGTTGAATTCTTAGTGAGTTAACAACACCAATTCAACTATTTGGTGTTCAACGTTGTTTTGACGTTGAAACAATGTTTTTTCATAAACTGACATTATTTCAACTACATTTAAACGTTTAAAGTCAGTCGAATGCCAGCTGGGTACCTCTATAGTAAGTGCATCTTGTTAATTAATATTACTCAGTACTTTTTTGAGTTAGTTCAATGTAACTATAGTTATAGGTTTCGAAAGAAAAATTCAAAAGCTAACAAAATTTTGCAATCCATTAGTGCATTGTCAATAGTGTGAAGTGGAAACAAATCACCATTTACATATCACTTTTAAATGGTCGATCAAGGACAATTCATGTGAAAATCCCCATGCAAATGCTGCATGAGGAAATTTTTATTGGTCACATAAAATTACCATTTGCACGGATACCAGTAAAAATGACTGAATTTCACCCTCAAAATTTTGCAGAGCCACATTATTGGATGTGTAATCCATGTCTGTAGGTAAATATGACTGCATCTATAGTGATGTTCTTTACATCAGTTTACATGTTTAATCGCCACGGTAGGATGAGTCAGCATTCAAAATGGACAATTCTTGTTTAGTTTTTAATTTTTTATTATTGAATATTGCAGTATTTGCTATTATTGACGTATCTGTGCATGCCATTGTATATTTTATTTAATTAATGTGCCCTCATAATCCCTTGCAGTGTCATCTCTTCTCGTACCTGATGACGTTTACTGGCACGGGAGTAGATGTCACTCACCTGAGAGCCACCAATAGCAAACCACAACCATCCAATCAATTCAACATGGACAAAATCAGGTCCCACCCTAAATATTTTCCTTGTTCAAGAAGCTGTTCCATTTAGATATACATCCCAATATGGAAGAAAATTAGCCTGAGGTTGTCATACTGAATTCTAGTCAGAATCATAGACTGTAAAAAAATATGGATGTAGTGTCTGTGACGTCACCCATAGGATTCCGATAAGCCGTTCTGAAGCTTAAAGTAGGGCGAGCTGGGCGTTGCCATCTTGTGAGCGAGTCATCGCGTGTCACTCCTGGATAACAGAAAATGGGCAAAAAGGCGGAGCGCGGTGCTGAGGTGACGCAATGACTATAGACGGCAGATAAATGGATATCCCCTTGTTACCACGCCCTTAATTTATACAGAACTTAAAGGCTTTATATAACGTAAACGAATGAGTTATAAAAAAATTCACCCCCCCTCACAGTTGTCATGAAGATCAAAATTAGCCTTAAAAGCCAAAACCACAATTTCTGCTGTAAAGTTGAGAATTTTAACATGGGGCTCAATGAGATTCTGCTCCCTTCTGGAGCCTGCCTCTAGTGGTCAGTTAAGGAATTACAGTTTACATTACTTCCGTATTGGCTTTAAGAGAGATCGCGGGAGGTTGCAGCTTGGTCAGAATATGAGTCTGACACTGCTGTGATTATGAGGCATGTTTTAACCGAACCAGAAAAGACCTCAATTAGATAGACCTACAACCAATCAGAGCAACGGAGCGAGAACCCGCACAAAATTTTCGGAGAACTCTCACGAAAAGCTATTTGGCTTGTTTTGGGCTAGTAGTTGGCGGGTTTCGTAGTAAAAATTGCCAACCCTGTCTGCCCGCACGCTGTTACGTTAAAATAAAGATGAGTGTAAACGATCTTTGCCGGTGTTGAAAAAAAAAGAATGTAAGGATACACAGAGTACAGTCTTGTTCAAAATAATAGCAGTACAATGTGACTAACCAGAATAATCAAGGTTTTTAGTATATTTTTTATTGCTACGTGGCAAACAAGTTACCAGTAGGTTCAGTAGATTGTCAGAAAACAAACAAGACCCAGCATTCATGATATGCACGCTCTTAAGGCTGTGCAATTGGGCAATTAGTTGAAAGGGGTGTGTTCAAAAAAATAGCAGTGTGGCATTCAATCACTGAGGTCATCAATTTTGTGAAGAAACAGGTGTGAATCAGGTGGCCCCTATTTAAGGATGAAGCCAACACTTGTTGAACATGCATTTGAAAGCTGAGGAAAATGGGTCGTTTAAGACATTGTTCAGAAGAACAGCGTACTTTGATTAAAAAGTTGATTAGAGAGGGGAAAACCTATAAAGAGGTGCAAAAAATGATAGGCTGTTCAGCTAAAATGATCTCCAATGCCTTAAAATGGAGAGCAAAACCAGAGAGACGTGGAAGAAAACGGAAGACAACCATCAAAATGGATAGAAGAATAACCAGAATGGCAAAGGCTCAGCCAATGATCACCTCCAGGATGATCAAAGACAGTCTGGAGTTACCTGTAAGTACTGTGACAGTTAGAAGACGTCTGTGTGAAGCTAATCTATTTTCAAGAATCCCCCGCAAAGTCCCTCTGTTAAAAAAAAGGCATGTGCAGAAGAGGTTACAATTTGCCAAAGAACACATCAACTGGCCTAAAGAGAAATGGAGGAACATTTTGTGGACTGATGAGAGTAAAATTGTTCTTTTTGGGTCCAAGGGCCACAGGCAGTTTGTGAGACGACCCCCAAACTCTGAATTCAAGCCACAGTACACAGTGAAGACAGTGAAGCACGGAGGTGCAAGCATCATGATATGGGCATGTTTCTCCTACTATGGTGTTGGGCCTATTTATCGCATACCAGGGATCATGGATCAGTTTGCATATGTTAAAATACTTGAAGAGGTCATGTTGCCCTATGCTGAAGAGGACATGCCCTTGAAACGGTTGTTTCAACAAGACAATGACCCAAAACACACTAGTAAACGGGCAAAGTCTTGGTTCCAAACCAACAAAATTAATGTTATGGAGTGGCCAGCCCAATCTCCAGACCTTAATCCAATTGAGAACTTGTGGGGTGATATCAAAAATGCTGTTTCTGAAGCAAAACCAAGAAATGTGAATGAATTGTGGAATGTTGTTAAAGAATCATGGAGTGGAATAACAGCTGAGAGGTGCCACAAGTTGGTTGACTCCATGCCACACAGATGTCAAGCAGTTTTAAAAAACTGTGGTCATACAACTAAATATTAGTTTAGTGATTCACAGGATTGCTAAATCCCAGAAAAAAAAAATGTTTGTACAAAATAGTTTTGAGTTTGTACAGTCAAAGGTAGACACTGCTATTTTTTTGAACACACCCCTTTCAACTAATTGCCCAATTGCACAGCCTTAAGAGCGTGCATATCATGAATGCTGGGTCTTGTTTGTTTTCTGACAATCTACTGAACCTACTGGTAACTTGTTTGCCACGTAGCAATAAAAAATATACAAAAACCTTGATTATTCTGGTTAGTCACATTGTACTGCTATTATTTTGAACAAGACTGTACTTACCAACACGATCATCATTTTTTGATAGAAATAGTGAAGGTGAATGCATAAATGAGCAAGCTCTGCATATAGGATTAGAACAAATTCAACCCAGCGCCTTTGATGGCGTGGATGATTACGTTACTGTTTATCATCTGTCCGTCATCGTCTAAAGCCCGCCCTGACAATTTGATTGGTCCGAACAGTTTCTGTTCGTGGATAATTACTCCTCTATGGATCAAGTCTAGACCAAACCGCCCGAGCTCAAGTGTTGTGGACGGGGCTGAGTTCGGCTGGCATCCAGGCTAGGAGAAAATGCTATCAGAACTTTGATTTCATTTCGTCAAATAACTTTTGTTCCCAAGAACCAATAATTTATATTTTAGAAACAAGAACCATGAAAGCAACACTGATTTGAAGAACATTTAAAAGAAACAAGTCACATTATTGGATGTGTTATCCATGTCTGTAGGAAAAATAGTGCAGTTACACTCTTTTTTTTTTCAGTGATGCCAAAGAAACATTTTGCCAAAAGATCCAATCAGAGCAAACCATTTTTGAGTCTGAAGAACATTTTAATAATCTAAAGAACCTTTCTCCACGTTAAAGAGGCTGTTCCATGGATGTTAAAGGTTCTTCATGGAACCACTGATGCCATTAGGAGTTTTGGTTTTTTTCAAATCAGTAATTCTAAGTACGAACAATAGTGAGGCTATGCAATTTCTTGTTTGCATTCTTTCTCATTGCGAATCATCTGTGTGCTTAATCTTATCAATAAAAAGGATGAACTATTCTTGCAACCGTCTCTATGGAAGGCAACCATGCAGAAATGAGATTGTTTTGTAAATATATACGCATTCACATGCTGAAGTCAGAGCTCCCAGACGTGCATTCAGAATGCGTAACACAAAAGCAACCTTTATTGGCTCTGATGGAGAGCAATAAACAGATCATCACCCCATCACAGCCGTCATTTTGCTGACCTAAACAGATGTTTTGTCTTACAAACGGCAGCCTGTGAAGTTCGCAAGCGGGCTGTCAGTGACGATAGTATTGATGCAGTTTTGAGGGCTGAAGAAAACAAGAACTTTGCTGAGGTTCCCACTTTGAAACGAGAAGGAGATCCACAAAGCAGAGGCAAATTTTAATTACATCGATTCAGCTCCCCAAAATGTATAATTCTTCCACCCAGTCAGCACAGTCTGTGTTTTCTCTCGCAGCCGAAGGGAGACGGTGTGTTTTGTAAAGCCTTGCACTTCACACAGTCAATACACAAAAAACACGAACACAAAAGCTCAATTTTGCCGCTATCAACATAATAAGTGAAAGTTCTGTGACAGAGGTGGCAAAAAAAAAAACCTTATTCAAAAGCCCCACTTAAAAATGATCACCAGCACAAAATGGCAGTGAGGAATATAAAATATGTTCTAGATATTTCATATCATTTTGTGATTCTAACACTACACCAGAAAGAATGGAAATGTTTGTTGTTTACCCCATAGTAACTAATTTCATATTTTATTAACACTTCTATTTTCGTGCAGAAGACACATCTGCCATGCTGATCCACCATTTTGCAGAAGGTAATGTTGTTTTTTCTAATGGATGTAGACATTATGCATACAGATAACTTTTCAATGTCAGCAAGATGTCAAAGGAAGAAACGCAAAGCAGACATATGCGGTTCAAAACTCAGGAGAAAAGATTGCACACAGTTTCTCTTATTTCCTCTTTTTGGACTGCAATAAAAATGATTTAATTACAGAATAGTTCTTTGCTGTCTTGTCTAAAATTGCCTGCATTTGATCTTTCATTTAATTATTTCTACACTCTTTTGCAGCAACAATTTCTTTTTCTTCAGTTGAACAGATGTAGAATAAGCCATTAACATCCATCCCGACCCAGAATAAACGGTGCGAGGATAACTGAGCTTTAGTGAATTTCACGCCAGTTATTATTAGGACTATTAAAGGGATAGTTCACCCAAAAAAATAAATAATTCTGTCATCAGTTACTCGCCCTCATGTCGTTCCAAACCAAGACTTGTGTTAATCTTCAGAACAAAAAAAGGTGTTTTTAATGAAATCTGAGATATTTCTTTCCCTGCATTGAAAGTCGTATTCACCTATTAGGCAGGGTTGCCAACTCTCACGCATTTGGCGTGAGACACACGCTTTTAGGCTCTGTGTCACGCTCTCACGCTGCCCAACTTAATCTCACGCCAAATTGCCAAACCCGATTTAGATTTTAAACAAAGCTAGGCCTATACCTTTTTATTATTATTATTATTAAGTTTTAATGCGAAATTCAAACAATAAATAGTGTTTTGCCGCTAAAGTTAAAGCCAGAGGCGTTGAAAAGCAAGTTGCAACATGTGCTCATCTCTCGGCGGTGCGCACAGTCACGTGGCTCATGGAGAGCTCAATACTTCTAGCGCTGTGTCAATGCATTTGAATGGCTTAAAGGACAACTCCGGCAAATTTTTACGTTTATCTTGATCGTTATATCTTTGTGAATACAGTCTAAGGAATCGGATTGGTGCTTGCAACACGGAGTTATTACAGTTAATGCCCAGAGCCCCCCCTCAGCTAAAACGGCAGCTTTGGGGGCATAAACATAAAGGGTGTCTTTGTGCCTCTTAACAGACATAAAATGCAATTAAAATGACTGTCCAACATAAAAAGGGACCTTACATGACAACGAGATGCGTTTAGCCACTTAGCCATTGTTTAAATTCACCTGTTTTAGCCGGCTAGCTGTCTCGCGCTGTAGTCCCTAGGAACTCTGTTGTAGCCGGAAAAATACTCCAGTCGAGAAGAGCGTCGTGTGTTTGAAGAGGCTCTGCTCATCGGCTCATCGGTTCTCAGTATTGAACGTGTTCGAGAGGAACTGTTTTTGATTCTGTCCTGCTCATCCGTGGACCGCTGCTCGTTCAGTTACGCGCTCATGCTCAGTATCACCAGCTCGTGAGTTCATCGGTTCTCTCAGAAAAACATGTCTCAGTTCAGTGAATGGTTGGAGTTACAACATAAAATTCAAGACATTAGTTTATTTATATTCGGCGGGACTGTCAATCATGTCAGAAAGTGAGTAACTAAAGTAACTTGTGTGGTCAGCGCTGATTTGAGACGCGAACCGTTTAGAACGATTCAGTCCGATTTGGTGAACTGGTTCGCCGGTTCACTAAAAAGAACCAGTTAAAAAGAACGATTCGTTCGTGATACGGACATCATAGAGTGATGATCGGATCGGGCTCACGAGTGAAGAAGCAATGGTTCGCGTTTGTGCCGTTTCAAATTGTATACATTTGCAGCGAACACTTGACTAACTTATAAAGACACAACACAACACAGCCGGGCCGGTTGCAGAAAAATGCCATTCCATGGTTAAAGACGGGTGCAGCCACTGTGGAGGTAATGTAAACTTTATTTATCCTTCCATTTGGTCACACACGGCTTGAGGAAAATGTCCAGTAATAAAATAATAAAGCTTTACAACACGACGATCAAATTGGATCTGCCTTTTTTTCCGGCTACCGCTGAGTTCCCACGGGACTTCAGCGCGAGATACAGCTAGCCGTCTAACACACTGTTTAGATGAATTTAAACAATGGCTAAGTGGCTAAACTCATCTCATGTAAGGGCCCTGTTCATGTTGGACAGACATTTTAAGGGCCCTGTTCATGTTGGACAGACATTTTAATTGCATTATGTGTCTGTTAAGAGGCACAAAGACACCCTTTATGTTTATGCCCCCAAAGCTGCCGTTTTAGCTGACGGGGGGCTCTGGGCATTAACTGTAATAACTCCGCATTGCAAGCACCAATCTGATTCGTTTTTTTTTTTTTCATTTTCTATTGAGTGTACTCACAAAGATATAACCACCAAGATAAACTTAAAATTCGCCGGAGTTGTCCTTTAAGCAAAAACACAACAGTTTCACTATACAGATGTTTGCTGCAAGTTTTGTTAAACAGTACAGCGTGTCCACTGATTATTAAGTCAGCCATATTTACAGGATCGTTTTATTATGGAGAGTGATAGAGATGCAACATTGTTAACAATAATTTTATTCTTGTATTTAGCCCTCAGGAATTCCTTACTAATTGATCACACTCATACTCATTGATGGTCAAATGTGACCATACACTGTAACTATTTTTCAGTTAAATATGTATTCTATATTTTAGTTCAATAATATTCATTGAATATTTTGAAGAGATCTTTTGGTACTACACTGTAAAAAAAAATATATATTTTTTTTAAATTTCATTGAAAATAAACTCAAAATGTTAAGGCAACCAGGTTACTTACTTTTTTAAGTTAAACCAACAGTGTATGTTTTTTTTTTTTTTTTTACAGTGTAAATACTATTTGTGTAATAATTATTGTCAATTAGATGACCCCTTAAAATATATTTCTTCTAAATATTTTTATTAGTTATATAATAATTTGTGTAGTAATTAAGGTTAAAATATAGAATTCCAATTCAAAGAGGTAAAGTCATTTTGCCTCAAAGTAAAATGACTAAAGTCATTTGGTTCATTTTAATTTGTAATGCCATTACCCAGTAGGTGCCTTATGGCTCTTTAAGAAATATACATGTATCTAATCTAGTCTTGCATTTTAATAAATATTTAGACATGATCAAGCACTAGATTTCTTTAAATGTGAAATTTTAAAACGTTATACAGTATATAACTTAGACATCATATTATGACTTAGCATCCTAATATTTTTAATGAATAATGACTTATATAAGCACAAACAAGTGAATATTAATGAATTCAAGCACATATAATTTGACCAAAGAAACATTTAAAATAGTGCAAAGATAAACAAATGTTTTCTTATTATGTACCGTAAGCTATATACTACATATAAATTGATACTAAATTAACATTGAAATAGAGACACACCCCCAAACCTCAACCATATAGCTAGATGAGCGAAAACAAACCTGAGCATGCTGAGTAACACGAGAATGAACCTCATTGGCTCTTGTGGAAGCTCAAACATGCTGCATAACACGAGAATGAACGTCTTTGGCTCTTATAGAAGCTTAAACGTGCTGCCTAAAAAATATAAAGTGTATAAAGTGTTTTTTTTGTTTGTTTTTTTTTGGAAATGTGTGTGGGAAATGTGCAAATATAGTTAAATGTAATGACTAGCTACGTTTAATTTTGTGATATTCTTCCTGTTTTGGGGTGTAAAGAACATGTAGCCCCACAGCATTTAAAATACAGTCTCCTGTATTACAAACGAATTGATCTGTTTCACCACTGCATGCCCAGTTCTCAGTCAAAAAAGAAGAAAACAGGCGAGGAGAAATGATCCGTGTTCTCTGGATTGCCTCAGGCATGAATTAGTTTCCACCTGCCCTCCTCTGTTACGCACTTAGCACCCTCTTTTTCTCTGTAATGGCAGTTGGCGAAAGCCAGGGGCTAAAAAAACCTCTTAATGTTGCTGGTTTGTTTTGAAGGCTGAGTGTGGAGGTGGCCATGGATAATTTCGCCGGGTTAACTACTCTGACCTAAAGGTAATTGTCATAAAAAGTGCTGTCATATGCCTTTTACTTCTCACTTCTGTGTCTTTCTTTGGTGTGGGCTAGTCTGCTGTGAGAAGACGAGGAGAAAAAAAATACTTACGTTAACATTAATTCAAAATGTACTTCCTTAAGAATGTTGCCGGAACCAGTAAATTAATGTCTTACTACATATCCGGCCTTCGGACATACATTCAACAGTTTTAAAGAAAATGAAAAACCATTCAAAATTATTTGATTCAGATTTTGGATATAATGGTCATGTGTAAAATTTTCATACATATTCATACAGCTTGCTAAAATGTTGCATTTTTCATGCCAAGCCAGTAGGTGATGATGTCACTTTGTAAAGAAGCACTGTCTATAGACTGAACATGTAATACACATGCCGTTTTCACAAATTCATGGTTTTGTAGTTTGCACAGAGATGATTTTGTTTTCAACTTTTGTTTGCACTTTCAGTCCGTCGAAACGCTGTTGTTGTGTAAATTAAAAAAGTTTTCTAAACGTCCCCTGTAGTTTATGGGTGGGGATTTATACTTTTTTGGTTTAGCCTGTGTAGTTTTTTATGACCCAACAACCAACTGTACAGATTTTTACAAATCACAAGGCCAGCAATCATATTCATTCACACATGTGACATTTGAAAATAAAATCATTATATTTTTGACAAAAGAAAAAAAAAAGTACACTAAAAAAGTACAAAATTATTCAAGCCCTTCATTGATAAGACACATTTAAATTATGTTTACTTTACTTAATTAAATTAAGTTGTGTCGAAATTAGATATGGTTGTGTTCAATCAGCCTAATATATTTAGAACTAAAGTTGAATTAATTAATTTGCATTAAACTACATTAAATGTTTGTGTAATTCATTGGATGGAATTCCTGCTCTCAATTAAATATTTTTAGTTTGTCCAATGAGTTAATTTTGCATTTTATTTTAAAAAATATGCTTGTTGCTATTTCATGGTAAATTTCAAGGCAAATTAAATTGATAACTGTGTTCACCTTACATCATAAACTTTTATAAATTTAACATAATATCATTAAGTAAACGGCACATATAAATAGTATGTAACAGTGACGAATTCAAATGGTTTGTTTACTCAAAGAAATTGTGCCAGCTTTACTTGAATTTTTCAACAAGTCATTTTTTGAGTGCAGCTGGAATTGTTGTACAAGCTCCAAAAAAATATTATTTTACTTACATTTCTAAAATTATAAATTAATAAATTAAATCATTAATTACTTTTTATCTTAAATCTTGCTAGATTACTTGTTCTTCTGAAAAATGTGCATAACTAAAGGAAGGAAGGAAGGAAGGAAGGAAGGAAGGAAGGAAGGAAGGAAGGAAGGAAGGAAGGAAGGAAGGAAGGAAGGAGGGAAGGAAGGAAGGAAGGAAGGAAGGAAGGAAGGAAGGAAGGAAGGAAGGAAGGAAGGAAGGAAGGAAGGAAGGAAGGAAGGAAGGAAGGAAGGAAGGAAATAAGTTTGTTTTGTTTTAATCTTGCCAGACTTCTTGTTCTTCTGAAAACTGTACTAGATTAGATTTAAATTAATTAATGAATAACATTTTATTTTATATTTGAATTAATTAACTACATTAATTATTTATAAGATATATATACAGCTTATAAAGCTAACATATCCCCCCCACCCCCCGCGCACGCATGCTGGAATGAACGGTTTTAGCCAGTGTTGTAAAAAAAATAAAAGAATTTAATGATACACAGAGTACTTACCTAACATGATCATCATTTCTGAGAGAAATTGTGAAGATAATTACATATACAAACAAGGATTCGAACAAATATAATCCAAGCCCACTCCTCCGAAAAACGCGATGGTCTTAGATTGGTGAGATGGCCAAATGTACTTTGATGTATTTTTATCGGCTGAAGTGCCAAGCACAGGTTGTCCGGAAACGCCATGGCCCTTACCATTACGGGCAGAAGTCACATCTGCGGTGTAAATAATAGCATCAATATTGCCATACCAATTTAAGCCTGAATCAGACTCAGATAGCGGGGATGAGGGTCAAGCAGAACCTCTGCACGCAAGGCTTTTAATGGACGTTAGTGAATGGTAAGTATTATCATATTTCAAGTCCTGGTTAAAGTATCCAAATACATGACTGAGTAGCTTGTTTGTAAAGGTATTGTTTTATTTGTAGATGAACAACTTTTTCAAATAATATATTTTATATAAATAAACAATGTTCGCGGGTGTTTGTGGCCGTTTGTTAGAGAAGTATGAAACAATTTAGTTAACTGCCTAGTATAGCCCGCGTTGGTCTTGATGCAACCAAAGCACAGAAACGACACATATAAAAGACATGTACTTACAGGTTTAGGCCCATAAACATCAGCTTCTGCCTTTAATGTGGGGACTGCTTCATTTTTTAGTATGAGCCTTTGAGCAAATCCGGTCTTGAAGCTGTCTTCCGTGAAATGTGCTGCACAGATGGCTAAATTTGCATTGCAATCAGCAGGAACTGGATTAAACACAAATTGTAACCATTGCTCCCGAAGTCCAGCGTCCAGAGGAAGGCCAAACACAGAAGTCATGCACTTGGGGTGAAAATAACTTTGTCGATGGCATGTCTGCAACACTTTAGCCTCCTGCAACAGCTCTCTCCCGTAATGACTGTGACGTGGCCTCACCCACTTTGTTGCGTGTTCGCAGGAGCAGGGTTTATGTTAATAGCAAGGGTTTATGATATCACCAACCCGAAGCTCGTTGTAGTCCAAACCAGCCGTTTTTGTAGGTAATAAACTGCCAAACTTAAAAAGACAATATCTCCATTTGCATTGAACTTTCAGCGCTTTAACTTTACAGAAACTGTTTATGCTCAGGCAGCGACATTACACACTAACTAAAGTTAAAAAAGTGAAATCACATGCCACCACTCCTTTAAAATAATGCGGAATTTGTGGTGAAAACTACATTACCCATGATGCTTTACAGAAATTTCAACCAATCATAGTCGAAACAAGCAAAACAAAACGCACCAAAATAACTCTTTAGTTCCGCCCACTCCCATTAAGCACTGCGAATAATCCAATCGAGTCGATCTCCTCTCAAAATACTTAAATACATATGCATATTTTGCACAAACACACACACACACACACACACACACATATATATATATATATATGTATATATGATTATGGTGTTCTCAATGTGCTTGTAGTCTCACTAAAGCCGTTAAAGTCCACAGTCTTGTATCTTTGTATTTTTGACTTATTTTCAAATGCTTTTTTGCTTCCAATCAAAGTATTCTTGGTGTTGTGATCCACCTCATACCTGGTTGGCTTGGTTCATGGATTATAATGCTTTAAGCAATGACTTTTTTAAATCCCTATGAGAGAAATGAATGGGAAAAAATACTTCCCAAATAAAACAAATTGGGCAGGTACTAATGCACTCTATTGGGTAGAAAAGGAGCTTGTGCACACCTAATAGAGTGATAGTCAAACCTGTAAACATATTATTAGCATATAGCTAGCACGGTCATCTATGAGGCCCATCATTTTTGGTAATCCCACACCACGGCTTCTAAAAACGTTGTTAATCGCTCGTGGGAATATGGATGTGAAAGCCCACTGTGAGATCCAGGCAGGGCTGCTTGAATTAGCAACCGGCTGGGCTGATGTTTCAACTCGCTGAAGCCTTGACAGTGCTTTGTAGCGAATGATTGTTCTCCAGACAGCTGAGCGAGGTAGTGTGCTCGTGCTCCGTGTTGTTTGAAAGCCCAAAAGGATACGCAGCGGTATCATCAAAGTCCAGCTAGCCTTCCATGTGTCAGCCGAGCCTTAATCTCCCTCTCAGAGGGCAATGTCTCTGATCACTCTATTCAATCGATGGTGTTTGAATAAAGGAATATAAGAGATCTATCGCATGAGATATTTCAGCGGCATACAATTATGGAAAAGTATCAGATGGCTTTACAGCTCTAACTGTGACAGACACTATCAATCACTAGTTCTACTAACTCACACGCTAGATAAAGTTGATATTAGCCTAAATAGGACACATCTGTTTCTGTTAGTTGAGTCAAAGTTTAATTAATTCTCAAGTCGTTTTTATTTTTAGATGGCGTGTTTTTATTTATTGCCATGCGGTAATGAGGTTGAATAATGTAAATGCATTGCTCCGCAGTTAGCTGGGGGTATGCGACGCATCAATGCACAACTTAGCCATAAAAAAAAACAAACGTAGCGCTCTGGTTAAACCCCACTTTGTACCTTTTTCGTCTTTTATATCACCTCGAGACTCTCGTTTACACCGGAGAATCACTGGAGGATCATTTTTTCCTCACAACTTTTTAAAGAGAAAATTAGTCTTCTCCCCTCCAGCGGAGTTCAAGGACAGGTCTGTGCAACCCAGAGAAACAAGCGGCAGCTAAGACCTTGGCTTCAGATGGAAACGGCATCCAGGGACCATTTCATGCCTGGATTGAGCTTAGACAGAGCCGTAACCTTAAGCCCTTAGCTTCCTAGATCAATAGGAGTTGAACCAGTGCAAGTGCTTTGTCTTCACTGGTCTCTTTCCCGACATCTAAGCGCACTATCTTGGTGTTATCTTTGGTATGTCACCGGTTTAATCTAATGGACAACGTTAGCATGGCATTGGAAGTGATGCCATGGTATCCTGTATAGTTTAAACTGTATGTCAACAATACTCAAACACATACAGTCATGTTTTGTGGCCTATGTTATGTCATCATTGTGGAAACTGCAAAGGCAAATTACAAACTTCAGATTATGCGTATATATATATATATATATATATATATATATATATATATATATATATATATATATATATATATATATATATATATATACACCAATCAGGCATAACATTGTGTTCCTAATATTGTGTTGGTCCCCCTTTGCTGCACAAACAGCCCTGGTCCGTCGAGGCATGGACTCCACTAGACCCCTGAAGGTGTGCTGTGGTATCTGGCACCAATATGTTAGCAGCAGATCCTTTAAGTCCTGTAAGTTGTTAGGTGTAGCCTCCATGAATCGGACTTGTTTGTTCAGCACATCCCACAGACGCTCGATTGGATTGAGATCTGGAGAATTTGGAGAACATTTTGAGAAATGTCCCAGCAGAACATTTCCCAAAGCATCACACTGTCTCCGTCGGCTTGCCTTCTTCCCATAGTCCACCCTGGTGCCATGTGTTCCCCAGGTAAGTGACTTGAAAGTGACTGAAATTTGGCCATACTTGATAGTTTTGTTTTTGCTTAAATTCTTGTTCTTCTGTATAATATACTTGATGAACATAAATAAACAGAAAAAATACAAGCAAGACGAGAGTGATCTATGTGTGTTGTGCTTAAATCTGAAAAAAAAAAAAAAATATATATATATATATATATATATATTATGAAAGCCAAATTTTCAAAAATGTGATTTTATGTAAAAAGTCCTGTACAGACCTGTACTTTAAGATCGTTTGTATCAAGGCTACTACTGTAAGTGACCATAAAATATCAGATAATTTGACCTATTTATGACAAGGCAAGGTTAGTACAGGTTGTAAAATGTCATAGTTCCAAGAACTCCCAAGAAAAGTATGTCTTTTTACTTTGAAAAACTATATTTAAAAAAAAAACTTGTTTAAATATAATATTTAAAATGTGTACACTAACATGTATTAATGCTGTATAAAAAAAAAGGATTTTACTTGATAGTCATGTGACATTAGATTTTAAAACTATATGTAATCAACATAAATCCAAAGATTACATTTGTAAGACGATTTTGAGTTTTTACATGCAACATTTTAAAACATAACATTAGCATTGCATCTAAAGTAATTCTGTTTTGTGGTCCATGAGCTTTTCGTTTAATAGCACTGTTGTATATGTACATCTCTAAATTGTCTTTCACCGATCATGTCCCACAGTGGGGGGATGACGGCAATAAAATCAAGCCTTACAAGACTTTACTATAATTAGCCTAGCATGAAAAGTTCTTTCCCTGGTCAGATGGTCAGCGCTTGAGGGCACTATGTCACACCGTGTGGGCACAAAATGTAGCCAAATAATGCCTATTGAGGACCAGGTGCAACGGCACAAAAATTTGGCAAAAGTCTGCCAATTTTAGGCAATGATAGGCTAAGTGCACATTGCCAGGCTTCTAGCAAGAGACTAGTTTGAGACATAGCTGTACAGTTCGCCCTCATGGACCAATTGGTACGCCCTCATCCAGACTTGAGGAACTCGATGTCCTTGAATGACTTCAGAAAGTTACAAAATAAAAGGAACTGAGGAAGGGAGAAGTCAATGTCTAACAAAGCTGAAAAATCAACTATAGATCTCTGTAATAAGTTCCAATGCTAAATCCAAAGCCCCTGTTTTGGCTGTAGAACTAAACAAATGAGGTTTGTCTCAGTAATGATGTATTTGAGCAGAGCGCTCCATGCAAGGGCAAGACCTTAATCTGTCTTCATTTGTCTGACTGCGTGAATTCAACTCGCTACTTCTTAGTGGATATGGGCAGGCTTTCAGACATCTAATGTACTTGGCTGTGTCAATAAATAGTACATTGAAAAATATCAAAATCAGTTATATTCCACATAATAACAGTCTGTGTCATGTTGAGGTTTAAGCAATATCTATAACCAATATATATAACGACACACACACACACACACACACACACACATATATATATATATATATATATATATATAGGTGGTACATGTCAAAGTAACATCCATATGGACGGCAGGCCCCAAGGTTTCTCAGCAGAACATTGCCCAAAGCATCACACACTGCATCCTGGTGCCATGTGTTCCCCAGGTAAGTGACGCACACACATCTGGCCATTTACTTGATGTAAAAGAAAACGTGATTCATCAGACCAGGCCACCTTCTTCCATTGCTATGTGGTCCATTTCTGATGCTCACAGGTTTGATAAGACCCCATCAATGAGCCTTGGCCACCCGTGACTCTGTCGGCGGTTCTCCACTGTTCCTTCCTTGAACAACTTTTGACAGATACTGACCACTGCAGACCGGGAACACCCCACAACAGCTGCAGTTTTGGAGATGCTCTAATCCAGTCGTCTAGCCATCACAATTTGGCCCTTGTCAAACTCACTCAAATCCTTACTCTTGGCCATTTTTACTGCTTCTAACATATCAACTTTGAGGACAAAATGTCCTCTTGCTACCTAATATATCCCATCCACTAACAGGTGAATTGAATTGAATCATCTAACCAGCAAAGACATTGGTTAAAAAAGTGGGTTTAAATACATAAAGAATGTTTGTGATATTAACCATATTAAATTATTGACACTAATGGTTACTCATTTAAAAAATGATATTAATTTATTAAATATAATATTCAGTAAAAATCTTTATTTTTATGAAAATGACTAATATATTGATATTTAATATAAATATAAGCTTTATCTTTAACCTTTAAATATAAATAACTTTAAATATTTCTGTATGAGAAAAAAATATATAAAGATTTTATTCACTTAATTTAAAATGATACATCTTTAAAGTTATAAAATTCAAGGTATAAAACACATGCACATGTTTTTTTTCTGACATCTTTGCTGAATCTATGCTCCTGTGTTGACCTCTCAACATCATTCCGCCTCAAGCGATTTCTGCACCTTTCACTTCCACAGGGTTTTCACAAGATTACACTATACTGCATTACATATATTGCAACTCTATTAACATGGACATAAGACCCTTAATCAAAAATGGTTGTTAAATAGTCAAAATTATGTAATAAAGATGCTTTATCTTTTATACTTTGGCACAATCAATAAAACCTCTCAGAACAAAGACTTTAAAATTCAGAACTGTTTTCTTGGGGAAGTTTTGATCAATGAATACAATACCAATCCCAACCAGCACAATAAAACAAACTGAAAAAAAGTCTGAAAGTCTGGAGGTAACGCTAGTTATCTGTTTCCCGGCTGAAGTTTTGGGGTTAGGATAAAGGAGTGAGGTGTCCTTGTAGAATATGGATGATAAATTGTTCTTGCTGTATTGATACTGTGGTTATGAATCTTTCAAGGTAGATGAAATGTGAGAAGAAAGGCATTGGAGAATAAACATTAATGACGGGTCAATTTTTTGCGACTCCCAGATCGATGCATAAATAAATAATTATCATTCAGTGAAATGCATTGATTATCCTCTAATGGGCAATATCAGGTTATTTATCATGTTTCTCAACACATATAATTTGATGAACAGCATCTTGACAACAGGAAGTAAACGACTGCGATCATATTGTGATTGGACTGCACTCTTTGAACTCTCTTATACTAAGAACTTTCTAACTCAACAGCGTTTTACAGACTGAACCAGCAGCCCAGCAACAGGGCTAGCATCAGAATGGGCCCTTGGTGCGCAAAACGGGTCATGACCTCTTTACACACGGCCCCACGGAGGCCCGGGTCAGCACACACCTGAACCCTTCCCCTCGCACTGGGCGTCTGGGCTCAGAGCCACTGAACCAGCCTGACCCCCACTCCACACTCTTACTCCTCTGAGACTTTACAAACAACACAGGAGACACACACTGGCAGTTTGTTAACATATACTTCACCCTTTGCAGCCAGCCGGAGGAAATATGGACAGAGGTGAATGTATAGACACTTATTAATCAATGATAAATGAGCTGAATTTGTATGCATGATGGCAAGAAACTCGAACTAAATATATATATAAAAATCATAAAAATAAATAAAATGTACTTGAAGCAAATCTTTATATAATAAGAATATATATGATGTAATATATTGAATTAAGTTCAAATGTATAATTTGTTTAAAGAAAAAGTCCAACAAAATATAAATATAGGTACATAAGGTATATATATATATTCAAGAGAATATACCTTGAATTAAGCTTTTTTAACTTTAACTTTATATACATTTTTTAGAATAAAAATAAAAAAGAAAGATAAGGGCTTATAAAAGGGTTTATATTTAAAACAATTTGCCATGTAGAAAGAAAAATAAAACTGTAAGAGTCTTATTTTATCTAATTATCAAAGTATAATTATCTTACACAGTTATGCTTGAGGATGTTTTGAAAATTTTACTGGAAACAAGACAAAAATAAAATTAAAATTGTATTCCAGAGGCAAATATATTTTTCCTTGAGCCCCATCATAATAAGCCAGAATACTAGTATATTATTATTATGTAAGTATTTGGTGTGCCGATTTATGTTCAATTAATGCATGCATTTTGTGTATTTTTTAAGAATAATATTATAAAGCTTGCAAGAAAATGCTCATTTAGGCCATTTGTGATAAGACAGCTTGTGATAAAACATCCCATCATTCTCTGTTTACTTGTCATTATAGTGCTGAAAAAAGCTTCTTGAGTTTGTCGGGAAGTAAAAAAAGAAGCTGCCTAATAAGTCTGTTTTGTTCAGTCAAAAAGATGGTACATTGTAAATGTGACTTCCAAACTTGTAAGGAGGACCTTCCCAGGAGGACCTGAAGGCATATCATTTTCCATTATTCAGGCCACTAAAAATCATCCTGTATTTTGGTCAATATCACCATCTTGTGGACATGAACCTGTCTGTGCTGAAGGTACCTCAAAGCAGAGGATGGGCTAAAAAAAAAAAAATCACAATACCTGAGCAATAAAGAAGAGCAATATGAATGCCTCACCATTAGCATTCTATGTAGCTTTTACCTTTATGGCAAGTTTGGTGAGGTTTTTTTCTGTTCCAACAAGAAAATATGAGGAACATTATGATTTATGGAGTATGTTGTGGCAGAACTCGACTAGCCTACAAAAAACCCAGACCTTAATACCTTTCGTAAGAAGTAAAACCTCACTGATGCTCTTGTGTTTAAATGGAAGCAAAATCCTTTCATCCATGTAACATAGTGGAAGTGCTTTTAGGAAGGACCAACTGCATATTAAATGAACATTCTGTTATCATTTGCTCTCCCTCATGACATTTCAAACCTGTGGAACATAAAAGAAGATATTTGGAAGTATGATTCTGCTATTTGTAGGAATACAAATCAACGGGCCCCAAAACATTCAAACTCCAAACCCATGCAATTTGATTGGTAGATTCCAAGTCTTCTGAAGCCACACAATCACTTTGTTTGAAAAGGTTTTTTTGTAATATTGATATTAAGAAGGTTTTCTGCAGAACTTACTCTCAAATTAACACATGCATTCATGGACTACATCAAATATGGCAGCACCTTGAACATCAACTAACGGCAAACCTCATTGGCTCTTGCATGTCACATGACCAAACGTCATGATGTTCATGATTTAATTTGAGAGTGAATTCTTCAAAATATCTTCTTTTGTGTTTTGCAGGGGGAAAAAAGTCCTACAGGTTGGGAACGACATGAGGGTGAGTAAATGATGAGAGATTTTCCATTTTGGGGGTGAAATACCCCATTGTGGCCCATTGCTTTGAACTTTACTAGCACATATAAATGTGTTTTTTTGGTGTCTGCATACTTTTGGCAACATACTATAGGAAGACTCAATATTTTGTACTAGATATTACTCTCAAAAAAATGTAAAGATACAAGAAAAAAGTGTGACTGTCCAGCAAAGACAGGAAAGAAGAGTAACTGGGAAAAGATGAAAAGCGGTAAACAAGACACTCTCAAGAGTGAAGTCATTTGTCCACATCTTCACCTGCTCAGGGTCAGACAGGAAATGAGATGACTTTATCATTGTTGTCACTTTGTCTTTGGTTGGTTAGGCAGCTTCCTCTCATGGATTGGCTTCGCGGATGATGGCGCAGGTGAGCCCCATCGAGAGATCCTCCACCTCTCTCCAAGAGCCCCACTTTTTAATATGCAACATCTGTGCCGGGGAGAGCGTTCCAAAATGGCTGCTCCTTGGAGGATGACAGCGGAGTCTGCTCAGAACTTGGGCAGGGGGCGTTTGTAACTGCGAGGTTATACACAGATGTTAGCGATGTTCACAATGTCACTTTGTCCTTTGTTACAATGGCCCGGGGAGGACTATTTTGGGGCAAGCGATTCTTTGCTTTAACTTTTCATTGAGTTTTTGCTGTCCATATAACGTGTCTACGTTTGGCTCGTTCGGGGTCACCGGACCCCCCAATCAACCAGGTGCAACAGTGATAATCTGACAAGGGGCGAGAGCTTGAGACTCAATGGAGTGCCCGCATTCTCCACCAAAATGGCAACGGGCTTATTCGAAATCTTAAGAATGTGAGCGAGGAGGATTGTGCACCTGCTGCTCCTCTGGGATCTCTGGATCTCAGAGAAAGAGGCCTGGGGACTTGTTAGGCATCACAGGGATGCTGGAGATTTAGGGGAAAGTGTCTGTGTGTGACTGCCTGTGTATCTTGTTGAGCAGACCATCTCTCTGTAGACACAAGAGGATTCACAGACGAACAAAAACACAGTGAGAATGATGACTGAGCCCTGAATAAAGACACGTGGAAAGAACACAGTGACAGCTGAGAAACACAGACCTGTGTACTGTATACCCAGCTAACAAAAATATACTCTAATGCTTCGCAAACGTTCCCGTTAAGTTCTGGAAAACACTGGTCAACACTTTAGATTAGGGTCATATTTCTACTATTAATTACAACTTTTACCTCAATAGACTCCTAATTACTGCTCATTAATAGTTAGTAAGGTAGTTGTTAAGTTTAGGTATTGAGCAGGATTAAGGGATATATGATGTATGAATATGATCGTGCAGAATAAGGCATTAATATGTGCTTTGTAAGAAAAGTTAAAAACATTTTGTAAATGTTAAGGGAACATTTAATTTGATCATTTTTGAAACATTATGGGAACATTACTTTGGAATGTTATCTGAAGATTTTGAAACAAGAGTAACATTTATAAACCGCCAGCTAAAATATTTCTGAAAAAAAATGTGTTTGTTTTTTGGCTCCTTCGTTTTTGTGCTAACATTTTGAAAACCTTGAACAAATGTTCTATTAATGTTACTGGAAGAATGTTCAGAACCTTGCTAAAATGTTTTAAGAACTTTCCCTGTTAGCAGGGTATACATAAACATGCATATATATGTCTTCTATGCAATTTTTATTCTTCTTCTCCAGAATCTTCTGCAATTAATTCATCTCAAGCCGCTCAAGAGGCATTTTTTGCTCAAACATTACATTCTGTCATTATTCACCCTATTGTACTATACCTAACTTGTGCTACACTCAAAATGGTCTAAAGGTAAGTTTTGTGAGAGAAACCAAAAAATGTTCTCCTCTGAAACACAAAGCTCTGAAGTCCGACTCAAATTGGTGTTCAGATAAAAAAAATGACCTAAATATGCAACATGACAATAGCCTTTGAGTCTGTCTACACTGAAAGTGTGGAACTGAGACCAATCAGGTGTAATCCTGATGACTTTAGCAATGGATGAATAACTGTTTCAAGTTTTATTTTTAAAGAAAATCTTATCATCACTAAATCCCTTATCATCACAGACACTATATAGACTCACACTCCCTTCACTTCAGTGTCTGGTCTCATCATACGTACCTGCTACTCACCTGAGGATCATCCATTGACTTCCAAGTCTTCCTTGTCTCCTGTTCCTAGTGTTCTCTGTTTTCCGCAATCGACAACCTCCATTATCTTCAGCTAAGTGACTGTCAAGGGCTTGTTTCTATACTCACCTGAATATAATAATAATAATAATAATAATAGATTTTATTTATAATGCACTTTTCATTCCGAAGAATCTCAAAGTGCAACAGGGGGGGGGGGGGGTAACAACAAAAAATGAATAACAAGTAAAAATATAGAATACTACAAACAATCAACCAACACAGAAAACAGAACAGAAACAGAGCTGATGGTGAACAGAAACAGAGCTGATGGTGAACAGAAACAGAGCTGATGGTGAACAGAAACAGAGCTGATGGTGGACAGAAAACAGCTGATGGTGGAAGTCTCTGTTAGCTCCGCAGCACACTGTGGTCCACTCCATGTTTCAGATTTCTCCCAGCGGCAGTGTCCCGATGACATCGCCGAGGCACGACAGCTGAAGACCAGATGATGGGTCTTCATGACGATTCAAACGATGGGGATCGCTGCAGCATCATGCAGGAGGCAGAATATTCCTCCGGGCACTTCTGTGGACACACCGGGGCCGGCGCAGATGTCGCTCCACGGTCGCAATGCAGGACGGAACAGCGGCGCAGCCGAGAAGCAGAACATCCCAACATCATGCCGGACGCCGACGACGAGAGCCCGGATGACGCTAGCCCGGTGCAAACTTCAGCCACCATGCAGCTTAAGCCCAAGGGAGACCCCCAGTGAGCACCCGCGGCGAGAAACATCAAATGTCCTCCAAACCAGAAACCAACCACAGCAATTCAAACGTAAACATTAGAGAAGCGGTTGAAAACGGCGAAACGACGAACAACGACCTCTCAGTGGCTGCCAGCAATCAGCAACAGTCCCAATTGTAGCTCTGACTGTTAGACTAGTCACAAACATAAGGAAATAAAATAAAATGTAAATCTAATAGTACATTAACATGATTTGTTGTGGGTGGAGAAGCGGCGAACAGACAACGCCAGCGTCCTCTCCCCCACGTTGCCTAGCCACCTTTGAATATCCACTGCAACCTGTGTTTGTGTCTCAGTTAATAAAATATCGAGTTCACCTCATCCTCTGCTCAAGTCTGTGACGTATACATCTGATTAGGAAAGTATACAATTTAAATTAGGAGAGAGACACTTTGGTTGGTGGCACAAAACTGACCTTTCATCTCTATTGTGACTATATTGACAAAAGTTTTAAGACACCTGCCTTTAAATTACCATGAACTTTAATGACCTCCCATTTTTAATCTGTAGGGTTTAAAAGGGAGTTGGCCAACTCTTTGCAGCTATAACAGCTTCAACTCTTCCGGGAAGGCTTTCCACAAGGTTTAGGGGTGTGTCTATTGGAATTTTTGACCATTCTTCTAGAAGCGCATTTTGTTAGGTCAGACACTGATTATAAGGCCTTGCTCACCATCTCTGCTCTAATTCATCCCAAAAGGTGTTCTGTTGGGTTGAGGTCAGGACTCATCATCCACATCAAACTCACTCCTCCATGTCTTAATGGACCTTGCTTTGTGCACTGGTAAACAGTCATTTTCCAAACTGTTTCCACAAAGTTGGAAGCATGAAATTGTCCAAATTGTCTTGTTAGGCTAAAGCACTTAAAGAGTTCCTTTTAACTGGAACTAAGGGGACAAGCCCAACCCCTGAAAAACAACCCCACACCAAAATCCCCCCTCAACCTAACTTTAAACTTGGCACAGTGTAGTCAGGCAAGTTCCATTCTGCTGGCAACCACCAAACCCAGACTTGTCCATCGGATTGCCAGAAAGAGAAGCATGATTTGTCACTAAAGACAGCACATCTCCACTGCTCTAGAGTTTAGTGACAGCGTGCTTTACACCACTGAATCTGACGCTTTGCATTGCACTTGGAGATGCAAGGCTTGGATGCAGCTGCTCGGAAATAGAAACACATCCCATGATGCTCTCTACACGCTGTTCTTGAGCTAATCTTAAGGCCACAAAAAGTTTGGAGGTCTGTAGCTAGTGATTTTACATGGCCTGCCACTTTGTGGCTGAGTTTTTCTTGTTCTCAATTGCTTCCACTTATTATATTATACCACTAATAGTTGACCGTGGAATATTTAGTAGTGAGGAAATCTCACAAATGGACTTATTGCACAGGTGGCAACCTATAACGATACAACACTTACATTTACTGAATTTACAAATGTTTGTAGAAGTGCCTGCATGCCTAGGTGCTTGATTTTATACACCTGTGGCCATGGAAGTAAGTCCCAATACTTTTGGCAATAAAGTGTATGTTCAAATAAGACACATTCCAGTTTACACCAGGTGTTTTAATCCATCTCTTTTGTCCACTTGCTTGGTACGTTTTTAGTCTTAAAACCAAACTTGGGTCTTCAGTCCCATCTGGCTAACACGCTTTCGATAATGTTTATGCATTAGGTCAGCAAGCAGAGAGTAGATGGTTTTTTGTGGCTGTTCAAACGCATTTGACAACATGAACATTTACACTACGAAAGCAATCCAGTCAAATGCGTTTTTTGTGGCTGAAAGCAGACAAGCTCAAATCATTTAAGACCCCGTTTACACCTGTATTTAGCACCGTCAACAATCCGATCGATCAAAACACATCTTAATACCAGGTGTAAACAGAGCCATATTGTAGGGCCGGACTGGAATTTGTCCATCTGGAATTAGTTGGATTGTGGATTCAGAATATTTAAAATGTAGCACACAAGTCATATGGAATATTTTAATGAACCATATGCTGTACGGTGTAAAATTATAAACATAGGCTAATTAAAAAAAAAAAAAAAGCATAGTAAGAAAGTTTGCATGACAGCAATATCATGATTACATTTGAATACTGAATTACGATTTTCCTTCTGTCCTTGCATTCATTTGCAATTTGTATTTTGATTGGCAGCTCTTTTAACTGTAAAAAAAAGCAGCTTTTTAAAAATTTTAAGAACATTCACCTTAGAACCTCATTTCAACTAAAATTACATTGAACTGACTTTAAAATGAGTTGAATCTTGCTTATCTTAATTTGATGAGTTAATGCAATGTAAAAACATATGTTGTCATAACTCATTGGTCATACCATTTTTTACAATGTAGGTGTCAATTCTCCAATTCTCATAGCCTACACCATCTGAGGCAGCATAATTGTGCATGCACCAAAGCCTAAAACATCATCTTTGCTGAAATTGCTGGCACTTATTCTTATGAAAAAGAAAATCTAATTTGAGTTAGATTATGTATTATCGGAAATAAAAAAAACAATAAAAAAACAGGAAGTGCAGGCTTGAACACGCTGGATCAACAGTGAGGAATAAAGCATGAGGTAAGTCACAACAACTGATCCCATCTGTGCTGCAGTGGGAAACAGTTCAACTCCTGTTTATTAATATTCCCCTTTTTTAAAAGAACAAAAATAATTTGACTATGATCTAAAAGGGTCTGTCAGTGTGATTATACTGCCAATTTTCAAACAAGACAGCGAGGAGAGACCAAGAGCGAGAGAAATTAGAAATGAGGAAAGAATATTGGGAGATGGTGAGCTTGATTCTTTTTTGCATGCTTAGGAAGACATTCATATTTAATGCTCATCATCAGGGGCTGCGTTTGAGCATAGGAAGATGCCGCTGCTATTTTTTCCCACACCCCTTGAGCCAACTCCTTGTGACAGCCCTCCGCTCCATCCCAGCAAATTATTCGCATGAGTTCCCGCGAACAAAATCAGCCCAGTGCGAGCGAGGCGAGGCCCGGCCACCGAGGAGGACGCGCGCTATCCTGCGACCGGGGAGGGGGAGGGGGAGGGGGAGGGGACGGTCGGGCACGTCACTTCGGATCAGCCGTCTCTCTGTACCTCGAATCATCTCAGTTAAAGAATGAACGCAGAGGAGGGGAAGTCGAGCAAAGATCCCAGCTGCCGTGGAGAAGACAGAGATTATGCGGCCATATGTGGAGAAATGCGTTAGATAAGTAGCCGCTGAAACGCTGAGGTGGCTTTTCTGAGGCCTTTGATGCTTGTGGAGATGCGAGTTGACTACAGGACTTCTGAGAAGACAAGTTGTCTTGACAAGCTCTTTGTCACTTGGATTTAACTTAAGTCTCTTTGATGCAATAAATAACAGCACACATGCTGAAAATATAGACGCAACACGAACAACACATGCGATTTGACATAAAAATATCATTATAGCTGGATATTAAATCAACATCTAAGCATCTTTAGATGATGGAATTCAAAGACATAGTCTTTTATCTGCTCGTGATAATGTATTTAATTAATGCAGTTGGCTTGGCAAGGCTAAAGCACTCCACTAAACTGATTATTTTTTCAGTTTTGTTTGATATATAAAGATGAAATACCAAAAAGGTAATATATTCTATGAAATGATATTTAATGCACTATAAAGGACATTCTTAAGCACTAATAATCTTATAAATAGAATTATATATACACCTTATAATTATATTTATGGTCTCATAAATATTTGTAAACACCGTTGATTCATTATGGTAGTTGATATCTTATTAACATCCATAGTACAGACTTTTCTACTTTCCAGTTATTTATCTTAATAAAAATAAATAAAAACAGAAATGCAAATTACTGGTAAGTATTTTGAATTTTTCTTTAAAATAAATACATACATACATACAAAGTGACAACATATATATATATATATATATATATATATATATATATATATATATATATATATATATATATATATATATATATATATATACACACACATATATATATATACATGCATATATATATACATGCATATATATATACATGCATACACAAAATACGCCCTGTTCCACAAAACCAGTAATAAGGGTAAAAAATGTAAAATTGAGAGTTATACATCGTCTGAAAGCTGACTAAATAAGCTTTCCATTGATGTACGGTTTGTTAGGATAGAACAATATTTAGAAAATCTGGATTCTGAGGGTGCAAAAACATCAAAATATTTAAAAAAGTTGTCCTAATGAAATCCTTAGCAATGCATATTATTACTTATAATGGATTTTTTTAAAATATATTTATAGTAGGAAATTTACAAAATATCTTCATGGAACATGATCTTTACTTAATAGCCTGATGATTAATTGGCATAAAATAAAAATCGATCAATTTGACCCATACAATGTATTGTTGTTGGCTATTGCCACAAAATATACCTTGCAGAAGTCTGAAGTATTAATACTAGTAATATTAGTACTAAATAATTACATAAGTACATACTTGCGTATTAACATGCATTTCATTATTTTTATTGGTATTTATTTTTTCAATTATAGACTTTATAATTTAAAATATTATATATTTTTAATATGTTTTATTATTTAATTATTTTGACACTAGCAGCAAAATCCCTCCAAAATCCTCTTGGTTTCACAATTACATTTCTAAATGACCAAAAAGTTAGCTTTAAAAATCAGACTAAGGTATGTGTGAGCGCTGTTAATTAAGAAATCTCTACAGCATGTGTCTCACATCCTCACTTCTCAGCAGCGCCGCAGAAGCGAGCGTTTATGTGGAGCGCAACAGCATCCTCTCCTGACCGGCCCAGTTATGACACCTTTAGTATGAAGAGTTTGGGTTTGACCACTGGTCCGCAGAGACCTGATTAGTAAATCATCTTTTCTTTGGCCTCCTTCTCAAGGATATGAGTTGACGCCGAAGGAGACTTGAAAAATTGACTATCGTAAAAATAAACTTGTCTTCGAAGATACATGCTCACCGAGCCCCAAATTGGCCCAAATTTAAAGCTATATACATAGACATCCCTTCAATTACACCGACTCGCAAAGTACATAGAGGACAGAGAACTTCACACAAGACTCGAAGCCTGGCTCTTTTGATTTATGCATGACAACAAACCCATTTTTAATTGACTCTGAAATACGATAAATCAAAGTTGTGCATCAGGGTGTTCAATTAAAAGCAGCGTGCATCAATTATGAATGAATAATGAGGTTTTTAATACTCTATTTGAATAACCTACGCATGACAGATTTGGTTTTTAAAGTAGTTCATTGGCGTTCCAAACGGTTAATAAATAAAAGAGGGAGAAAATAAATTGAAACATCATTTCATACATTTTTATAAGGAATCAGCCTGTTTGATTTGTACAGAGCTGTATATATTTGCCCAAATTAGTTGTAGGGATTTGTTAGGAACCTAAATCCTGGAAAAAATGTAATCCTTTTGTGAAAGGTTTCGCGTGTACCGCTGTCACTCCGCCGTCTGAACAAACAGCGCATGCAGGATGTGTCTCCTAATTGCTGTAATGGAAGACTTCTTGTTGAGGATTTATGAAAGGCGCATACGCATTACCTGCAAGCATGTTTGTGTTTTTGTTGCAGCCTTTTTGCTCAAAACCACATTCAACAGCACAGCGTGCCATCCATATTCATGCGATATTTGCCAGGAGGCATTTTCGTGTCTCCTAAAAATAGCACGTGGAAGAAAAAGAGACTCACAAAGCCACAATGCTGCATTCGTACAAGCTTTCTGGAAGGAAGCCGGTAAACAAATGTCTCCTCGCTGAACCTTCCGCTCAATCTGCAGTGTAAACAAGAGTAAATTATTTGTAAGGTCACTTTAAGGTAAAGTTAAGGGTGTCGATACGGGGGAAGTGATGAGATAATGCCGCGCTTTGTGCTTCTGAGGTCTGACACTTATTTCCATATGACAACGTTGGGGACTTATGAGCTCATAACTCATGTCTCGTTGTGGCTGCCTATAGGACTGTATAAAGTAAGAGCCAGGGGTGTGTTTAGTGTGTTGTGGTGACAAATTTATGGATTTCGGTATTGGCTTGTGAATATGTCATTCTGTTTTTTTATGATTTAGATGGAAAGGTTTAGGTTTTTATGGTAAATGTCACAGGTGTTTGTTCAGATAGAGAGCAACAACAGTTATGCACTGTGCATTAAAGTACATTAGTATGATATTTGATCAATTGTTGGCCTAATCTTCCTTCAATTATAATCTATATAATAATTATACAACATATATAGTAAAACTCACTGATGAACACTGATGTAATCAGTATTCATTTAAATGAATACTACCATTTTTTACACAGAGTAATCAGGATGTCTTTTATTTTTGCATTACAATAATGAGAATTTAGTCATATGAACATAATCTTCCAGAACTACAGAGCCCCGCACATGACATGCAGTAAAAAACTAGCAGGCTAAATCATGCGCACGATTTACTATTTCGTTCCCTCGATTTATAAATTGTGTGCACGTTTTATTATTTTGTTCCCTCGATTTATAAATAGTCTGCACGTTTTACTAATTTGTTGCCTCGATTTGCTAAATCGTGCACACAAATCATAAATTGAGGGAACGGATTAGTATAACACGTGCACTATTTACCTTCAAGGGTCTGTCACTTTGGTTTGGATTATTCTTGGTTTGGTGGCAGAAATCTTGACCTCCTATTATCTTGTATTTGTGTGGGCATGCGGTTTTGAGTTCACCGGGTCTGTTATATGTGCAGAGTTTAGGTCTAGTTCAGCTCATCAACGGCCACAGAGGTCGTCCCAAAGCCGCCCACTCTCCTAGACTCTGCCCCGAAAGTCGCTCAAAAGCCTCCCACTCTCCCTGACACAGCCACGGAGGCCATCCCAGAGCTGTCAGCTCTCTTAGACACGGCCACGGAGGCCGTCCCAGAGCTGCCCACTCACCCAGACATGGCCACAAAGGCTGTCCCACCGCCGTCCGCTCTTCTAGAAATGACTATGGAGGCCATCCCAGAGCCGCCTTTTCACCCAGACACATCCATGGTGGTTGCTCAAGAGCCTCCCACTCTCCCAGACATGCCCACGGAGGCCATTCCAGAGCCATCCGCTCTCCCAGACTCGGCCACGAAGGCTGTCTCAGAGCCGCCTGCTCTCCCAGAAACAGCCACGGAGGCCATTCCAGAGCCGTCCGCTCTCCCAGACATGGCCACGAAGGCTGTCCCAGAGCCGCCTGCTCTCCCAGACACAGCCACGGAGGCCATTCCAGAGCCATCCGCTCTCCCAGACTCGGCCACGAAGGCTGTCCCAGAGCCGCCTGCTCTCCCTGACACAGCCACGGAAGCCATTGCAGAGCTGCCCACCCTCCCAGATACGGCCACGGAGGCCGTACAAGAGCCGCCCACTCTCCCTTACACGGAGGCCATCCAAGGGCTGCCCCCTCTGCCAGACAAAGCCATGTAGGCTATCCCAGAGCCGTCCGCTCTCCCAGATTCGGCCATTAAGGCCATCCAAGTGCCGCCCCTTTCCTTGACACGACCACAGAGAACATCCCAGAGCCACCCACTCTCCCAGACATGCCCACGGAGGCCATTCCAGAGCCATCCGCTCTCCCAGACTCGGCCATGAAGGCCATCCAAGTGCCGCCTCTTTCCTTGACACGACCACAGAAAACATCCCAGAGCCGCCCACTCACCCAGACACTGCCATTAAGGCCGTCCCAGAGCCGTCAGCTCTCCCAGACACAGCCACGGATGCTGTCCAAGAGCTGCTCACTCACCCAGACATGGCCACAAAGGCTGTCCCAGAACCATCCGCTCTCCTAGACATGGCTACAGAGGCCATCCCAGAGCCGCCTTTTCTCCCAGACACAGCCACAGAAGTCGCTCAAAAACCTCCCACTCTCCCAGACATGGCCATGAAGGCAGTCCCAGAGCCGTCCACTCTCCCAGGCACATAGAGGCTATCCCAGGACCGCTGACCTTTCCTTGACCCGATCACAGAGGCCGTCCCAGAGCCACCCACTCTCCCAGACACGGAGGCCATCCCAGAGCTGTCTTGTTTTCCAGACACAGCCATGGAGACTATCCCAGAGCCATCTTCTCTCCCAGACACAGCCATGGAGGCTATCCCAGAGCTGTCCGCTCTCCAAGACACAGCCCTGGAGGTCGTCCAAGAGCAGCCCACCCTCCCAGATACGAAAGCTATCCCAGAGCCGTCTTCTCTCCCAGACACAGCCATGGAGGCCATTACAGAGCCGTCCGCTCTCCAAGACTCGGCCATGAAGGCCATCCAAGTGCCGTCTTGTCTCCCAGACACAGCCATGGAGGCCATTACAGAGCCGTCCGCTCTCCCTGACACAGCCACGGTCATTCCAGAGCAGTCCGTTTTCCCAGACTCCGAGGCCGTCCAAGAGCTGCCCCCTCTCCCAGACACGGGCATGTAGGCTGTCCCAGATCCGCCCACTCTCCCAGACATGGCCATGGAGGTCGCTCAAGAGCCTCCTACTCTCCCTGTCACAGCCACGGAGGTCATTCCAGAGCAGTCCCCTCTCCCAGACTCGGCCATGAAGGACATCCAAGTGCCGTCCCTTTCCTTGAAAACACCACAGAGGCCGTTCCAGAGCCGTCCACTCTCCCAGACACGGCCACAGAGGCCGTCCCAGAGCCTCCCACTCACCCAGACATGGCCACAAAGGCTGTCCCAGAGCTGTCCGATCTCTTAGACACAGCTACGGAGGCCATCCCAGAGCCGCCTTTTCTCCCAGACACAGCCATTGAGGCCGTCCAAGAGCTGCCCCCTCTCCCGAGACAGCCGTCCCTGCACTGCCTGTAACACCCTGGCTCCCTGACTCCCTGTGAAGCAGGCACATCACTGGCTCCCAGCACTACTGGCAACTCCCTGGCTTCCTATATTTCCAGTACTGCCAGGAGGCTTCCTGTCTCGTCTAAGCCACCTTGGCCACCCCCTTCTCCTGTCCCTTGTCAGCCTCCTGGGCGCCCACCCTCCCTCCCGTGTTGGACTTATGTAATGTCACATGTATTTCCTGTTTTGATTCCATTTTTGTTGTGTTCTGTTTCTGTTTGCAGTTATTTTGTTAAAGGAATAGTTCACCCTAAAATATGTAAATGATGACAGAATTTTTATTGTAGGGTGAACTATTCCTTTAATTAGTTAATATCTCTGTTCCCTGCCTGTGTTTCATAGATTACCAGTTCCTATTGATTAGAGTGTTCAGTTCAGGTGTTCATTCAAATTTTAGTGGTTTAAATTAAATAGAAATAGAAAAAAATTAATATTTTTAAGTATTTTATGCTTAGTATGGGAACATTTATTGGATCAAAAATACAGTAAAAAGATTAATAAAGTCAAATATAAAAATTTCTATCTATATTTTAAATCATTTATTCTTCTGATGGCAAAGCTGAATGTTCATGGTTTCACAAAAATATTAAGCAGCGAAACAGTTCCTTTGAGTAACAAATCAGCATATTAGAATGATTTCTGAAAGATCATGTGACACTGAAGACTGGAGTCATGATGCTGAAAATTCAGCTTTGAATGTCAGGAATACATTTAAAAATATATTAAAATAACAAGCAGTTCTTTTAAATTGTATATTTCACAATATTATTGTATCTCTGATATAATAAATGTAGCCTTGGTGAGCATAAGAGACAGTATTGATCACTTATCTCAATATTATTATTGTTATTTCTATTTTTTATTACTATTATTATTATTATAAATAAATGTTCAGAAGTAGCAAACCTGTAAAAAAAATATTTTCACAAAATGTTTATTGTTTAATAAAATGGCATAAGGGCATATGAGCAATAAGAGGATGGGTTCTGAGCTCTCTAAACGGCAGGTTATCATGGTCACCAGTAGAGGACAGCACTCACTAAGTCTTTGGTGGTCATCACCTTTTGTCATCATAAATTAGTTGTCTGTTGTGAGCAAAATTATTTTTTTATTCTCTCTAATTGAAAAACAAAAAACAATATCTCACTAGACCTACAAAAACTAGACAGGAAATATTGAACTTTGATAATCAAATCCTCCACATATTACAGATAATCACAATTCGGTAGATGAAATAGATAAATGTGCCTTTAAAAATTCTGAAAATATACTTTTTTGCTCCTCTCGTTTATCTTCATGCTTTTTAGTTTTGAGAGGCTCTGGTCACTTGTTATGCAGGGTTTTGGTTTGTGCCAAAGCTCCCAGGTTAAATCAGTTGCATCACTTTTCTGATTTTTATCACTCTGCTGCATCCGATTTAGCTGCCGCATTTCCGATCGCAGGCGATCGTGGTTACTCTTAATGTTTAAAAGGTTAAAAGTTACATCCGGCTGGAAAAGCTCATTTCTGGGAAGCTTGGAAATAGCTGCTGTGCCTGAGGCTGTGCTCTCAAACGTGTGTCTACACAAATGCACAGACCTGCAAATGTGAACGACAACCTGGAAGATGCTGACCCAGATGTGACCCAGACCATCGTCTACACCACAGATATGATTATGCAGCCTTGGATGACGTCTGATTGATTTTAAAATGATGTCTGCGACTGGAAGAGAACAAAGTATAAAAGACAAAGAACACGTCATATGATTATAATGAGGCACATTGTCTCTGATCTTCTTTAAGAACTCAACTGGCTTTTCCATATTTATGAAACAACATTATACAATACAATAGCAAGGCAAGTACATTTTGCGTCAGAGTTTTGCCATTGCAATTTAAAATACTTAAGAGCAAATGGTTGTATATTGCTTTTAGTCCATTCAATATGGGTCACATTTCTCAGTGCGATTTTACTTTTAAGTAATGGGGTAAGTGATGTGTTCATGATGAATCAAACTTGGAATTAGTTCACCCAAAAATGACATTTCTGTCATTAATTACTCATCCTTGTTTCATTCCAAACGCGTAAGATTTTGGTTCATCTTTGGAACACAAGTTCCAAATTTTTGATGAAATCAGAGCTCTCTGACCATTGTCCTAGACGCCAATGTAATTATCACTTTCTCAAAAAGATAGTAAAGACATCAACAAAATTGTCCATATGACTACAGTGGTTCAACTTTAAAAAGTAAGTTCACCCAAAAATGTAAATTCTGTCATTAATTACTCACCCTAATGTCGTTCGACACCTGTAAGACCTCCGTTCATCTTTGGAACACAAATAAAGATATTTTTTTGAAATCGGATGACTCAGAAAGGCCTCCTGGCAACAATGGATGGTTGAATGATGGGTGAAATGCTGTTTCATGCATACTGAGCTTTTTACACTGTTAAAGACTTGGATTCCCATCCTAAACATAGACAAAGTTTCAAAAACTAATGTTGGATGTTTAATGGAGTATTTCTCAGTCAAAAATACTCCTTCCGGTTTCTCACAAGATTCGGAGAGTTTTTTTCGAGTATGGCTCGGGTTGACGTTAATAGAGCGGAAGGTCCTTGTATGGGCCGTACGGGCTCTTCTCCCGGTAGGGTGCGTGCGCGCGTGACTAGAGCGAGAGAGGAAATGCACGCCAGTAAACACTCGCTCAGCTGCCGATCCAGTCGTCCTTGAACACTTATGTCGCGCGCCGCGCTCCACTTTTTTCCTATGGGTGACATCAAGCGACTTCAACGCTTCAGCACAGCATTCCGGGAAGGCAGCGCTGCATTTGAACCGATATGAACGCAGAAATGACGGGAAGCTTCACAACATCGTTTCAGTCGCGTCGCAAAGTGGATCTCCACCGTTCACTGCTGTCAGGACTTTCCCAAATCATACCAAAGAAGTGTGTTTTTGACGGAGCGGTCCCAGCGATAAAGGTTCGGTCCTGCTTTGGAAGCAGCCGGTGAGTAAAACTGCTTCAAATGTCTGTGCTGTTGGCTATCGTCGCGTGAGTAAACACAGTAAACGACACGATCGCGTGCTTCGTCATTCAAATGCGCTAACGGTTACTCCATTGCTGTTCTCTGTATAACGTTACACTAGTCTGACGTGCAAAACCGTTTTGCTTGCTACTGCTAAGGTTTAGTCGCATACAATAGTCCATAAACCAAATCATGTCCTCATAAACTGCGAGTAAAGACACACAAATGTTGACAGGTAAATACAGTACATACCACAGAGACGGACGTCCTGCTGTTGCTGTTTCTCCTGTTCAATTTATTTCAGCCTCCGAATGATTCTGGATCATATATCTATTAGCTGAGATCGATAGCGATGCGTTTCTCCACGCTTGAGGACGTCACCGCTTTGCACTCTTTAGCTCCGCCCACACGATACGCCTCCAGGTGCTCGGTTTTTTCTGGAAAGACTTGGTAAAGCCCATATTTATTTTATAAATATAATAAAACTAAAGACTTTTCGGAGATATGAAGGATGCAATACTACTCTATAGGTACTCAAGATTGACATGAGATTGACTGAAACTGAGTGTTTCACCCCCCCCCCCCCCCCCTTAATATTTTAAGATTAAAAGTTTTTTGCCCATTAGCCAAATATCCCCAGTTTGTGTGAGTCACACCACATGACATTTTACAACCTAAACTAACGTTACCTTGCAAATTATCACATTTTTTAAGAAATTTGTCGACCTTGAAACACTCATGAGGGTCTGTAGAGTTTTTGTCTTGTTGGTCGCACCACATGACTTTGATTGAACAAAAATGATTTGGTGAAACAGGAAAGCAGTGGTTTTGTTAAACTATTATTTTAAGAAATAACAAGTGAAAATCTAAAATTCATCCTTTTAATCATATTAATATCGGTTGTACCGCGCTGACATTATTTTTTTAACACAAGTTTAATGCTTAGGGTGTTTTGAATCAAAAATCAAATCTATGATGTTATTTCATGCTGTTTACTGTCAGTCAGAGATATTGTTTCAGAATAATGAGACAGAACATGTACTGGATCTTCATAGGCAGGTGACACGCTCCTTATGAGCCTTGTTGTTGACAGCATGCAGGGCAATTAAGACTAAAAAATGAACCACATGCTGCACAGTTTACCCCTCTATGAGCTGTTCAGATGCCAGGGGCTACACTGAGCTGTCAACCTGTAGGATGTCTCTACAGGTACCTGTCACGCACACACACACACACATTCAGCCTGTCATCGCTTCCACCATTAGAGAGTGACATGTGTACAAACAGCCCCATGCTACGAGATCTACAAAGCACACCCACACGGCATGCGGATTGTGTGACCTTAAAGGCAGGAATCGAATGCGTGTTGAGCAGGTAAGCATGCAGAGAGATGTTTTTCTACACACGTAACCACATATATAACTGCATATTCATTAAAGAAAATCTGAATTTTCATTGTTGTCATCAAAACAAAATCTGAGCTGGTTGGCCTTTTCTGTTACGTCTGACTACATCAACAGAAACTCATTTACAAACCAAATCAGTCCTGGCAGTGTTGGTCATTCACCGGTCACAAAAACACGCCGCGTGGTTGCTGGAGACGCGATTATCCACAATTAATGACATCTCTGAATCACGTTTTGTCTTGATATTTGAATTTCACTGCATTGGCACAAATACTGTTATTGTTCAAACCTGGGCTGAATTCTTTTTAAAACTCCCAATGTGAAAATTCTCAATATTTTCCTGAGAGAATCTTGTATTAAAAGAGTCTTGTATTTAACTAGCAACAATCTAGCAACTATCCATAACAACCCAACAACCATCTATCAAACACTTTTAACCACCAAATCACCTGAGAAACACCCTTTTAGCCCCCTAATAATTACCCATTATGTCTTAGCAACCACCCATAACATCCTAGCCAAAATACAGAACAAATTAGCAACTGCCCAGCAGCCTCACAGAACACTTCAGTTAACCAGTGTTGGGAAACTTTTAAAAGTAATGCATGACAATATAGCTCTACTCTAAAAAAGTAACTAATTACATAACTTTTTCACATCTGGGCTGATTTACATGTTTGACAAATGTAAAGCTTCTTTTACATCAAAGGAATAAGCCTTATAGGCTAAAGGAAATGCAATTTTGCACCTGTACAGTAGAGGGCGAACCTTTCAGCTCAAACAAACCTTTCAGCTGTACTGCCATTCTGGAAAGCAGTAGAATAGGTTGCAGTTGAAGAAAGTTAAAGGGGTGATGAATTGAGAAATCCACTTTCCCTTGAGCTTTTAAAAGGTCATGGTAACATAAGAATATCCTGTAAGTTTCAGAGCTGAAAACTTCCTTGTTAGTCAAAGAAAAGCTTTTATAGACACCAGGACCTAGAAAACATTCTTGTGCTTTATTCTTACGTCATAGTGCTACGAAACACACCTCTACAGAACGTGTAATCCAGTAGCCCCGCCCACCGACTCATGGAGGTGATCGGCTCGTGCTACCTGTCCAACAACAATAAACATGCCGAGGAAGATAGCAAGATATTGTGCTGTTCCTGGTTGTGGAAGAACACAGTCGCTGCATAAGCTTCCTTTGGATCCTAATACTAGGAATGTGTGGTTGAACTTTATTTTTAATGAAGTTCCAGCTCACATGGGGAAGACATGTTCACTTCATTTCACTGTGGAATTGTTTGTAAACAAATCTCCAGTCAATGCTGGATATTGATCTGACAGGAATGGTGCAACACACTTATGTGAGTAAAACGTGTTTTTATATGTAATAGTATTGCATTGTTATATATCGTTTTGCATATGTGTATGTGTCTAACAGAATATACCTTTTGCACGCTGGACTCAGACATGTATGCGCCAGGGCTCGCAAAGCCCGGCAGGCCGATGAATCTCTTAGTATTCCGTTCTTGATCTGTGCTGTTGTCTCTCCCAACTTGGCATTTGGAGGGCGGTGCGTGCGCACGTGTGTGTGCACCCGGTTCGCGCGTATATCGAACGATCGTGCGGGATATGTGAAATATAAAAATAATAGTCCAATCAATCGTGGGTGGATGAGAAATAAATCATTGTGTTTGTTTGTAAAGACGTTTACAAGCCCTGTGATCGAGAAAATCATTCCGGTTGCCACTTTCACAACAATCTCTCCTTTCCCTCATGTGAACTGACAGGGGAGCTTCAGCTTATTAAATATGCAAATATTCTCCAATCCTAGCCTTGGGCGTTTACTTCCAAGTCTCCAGTGCGGCACGCCCATCAAAACCCAGCCTTCAGGAGAGAGCCTCAAAACCAGTGCAGAAAATAGCCTATTACTTATTGGTTATGATGTTTTTGAATGTAAAAACCACACGAACATCATTAGTTGACCTCAGACAACAGTATAAAAAAAAGCCAGTTCATGACACCTTTAATGCAACATCCTAGCAACAAGCCAGGCCATTGCCTAACTACCCAATGCCCTAGTAACTACCCAAAATTCCTTAGGAACCACCTATCCAAATCCTACTGTAGCAGAATGTCTTAGAAACTGCAGAACAACCACTTAAAATACCTTAACAACTGCTTATCATTGCTCTTCGACCACCCAGAACACCCTAGCTGCCACCTAGCCCCTAGAAACCCGCCAGAACATTTTACAAACTAGCAACCATATAGAATACCACTGATCTTCAATCACCCAGAACAACCTAGAAACATACAATAGCTTTCGAACTTGAAAATCTTTTATCACACTGGCCAGTACTTCAAAGTGCATATGGCCTAAACAGCAGATTAAGACTTTAGTTAAATTCTGAGACACGGATTTGTCAAGCCAACCTTCGAAGTTTATTTTGACAAACTTTTCTATTTTTCATTCCCTTTTCTTGTGGCTTGTTTATCAAAAGTTGAAGTTTGTTAAATGTTTAAAAGGATGCTGAGAGAAAAACAACAAAATCACAATATCGATTTAGGTCAGCGCAGTTGAATATTCAACACTGCTAAATGCAAGCAGTACTTTTCCACACCACAACGCATATTGAAGCGGAACCCCTCTCAGACAAGGTGAATTGACTGGTTTAGCACTTCAAAAGATATTTTTGAAAAAATGAGTGCATGAAAGGGCCTTGGCGCTAGCAAAGGGCTTGCACCAGACAGCAACCCATGTTTGATGTTTTTGAAAGGCCAATGTACCAAATATCCAGTGTCTGAGTAGAGCAAATAAACCTGTCATTTTGGGCCATAGGCAACCATCTATATTGTCTGCACCTTTGGCTGGCCTTGGTCACCAGGGTTGCCAGGTTTGCGTAACAAAACCAGCAGTCCAATCACGGCCAACACTAGCCCAAATCGCGTTCCGGGGAGAAACAATGCTTTCTGGGGGGATTCAAGGGAGTAAAAATTGTTTTCCGGGGGGAAGGAGGGGTGTCTCCACAGTAAAAATGGTGCGCAACGGGCTTTTTTTTCCTTCCATAGTAAGCAACACCACTAATAAGACAAGATCAACCTGTCCAAATATGTCAAGTAATCACATTGGTGTAAGTCAGGTCAAACAGAAAGCAGGCTGCCCATAAGCTGTCTAACCTTTAAACTGTGACATTTATAAGTGACGTTCACCTGATGTGTCTTGGCGGGTTATGAAAGATCCTCTCCAGACTGGACTGGGGAGTTATAAGAACTTAATTAAAGATACCACCAGGGCGGTTCCCTAAGAACTAAATGTTCCCCTAGGGCCATTTTCCTGTTTGCATTCACTCCACCATTAGGAACTCTATAGTGAAGTAAGCCTGCCAACATCAACGTCATTTAAGTGCTGCGTTCAACAATGTCAACAACTGGAGAATGATGGATGCTGTGATCGGAGCTGTGTTTTTGTTGTGCAAACTTTATTAAACTGACATTTACAGGTGTAGTTCACCTGATGTGTCTCGGCGGGTTATGAAAGCTCCTCTCCAGACCAGACAGATTAGACATTCATTATAAACCCTCATGATTTTTAACCTCATTCATCGTACGATTAATTCAATAAATGTTTTTATACAGGCTGACTTTTCCCCATTTAGATCCTCGCACTGAGTGCTGAATATTTCATGCTGTTCTGTGCACCAGAGCTCTGGCATCTCATGATGTCTATGTCTCATGATGTTACACATGGATTTAAAGTTTTGAACAGCTCCAGTATATCTTTATGTCCTAGCAACCTAGTTACCTCCCTAAACATCAACCACCTAGTAATTCTCTGTCTACTTAGGACCACAGAGAACAACCCTGCAACCATCTAGTACAGGGTTCCTCAAATCCGTCCCCAGAGGGCCACTACCCTGCAGAGTTTAGCTCAAAACTTGATCAAGCCCACCAAACAGTAATTTTCTAGTAACTTTGAAGACCATTATTAGCTTGCTCAGATGTATTTAGGGGCTGTCGGACCAGATAGTTATAGGAACTTAGTTGTAGGAACTAGCCACCAGGGCAGATTAAAAATCAAAAGTTACATTTATTTTTTAATTGTTTTTTCCTTCCATAGCAAGCAATACCACTAATAAGACAAGATCAACCTGTCCAAATAGGTCAGGTAAACACGTTGGTGTATGTCAGGTCAGACAGGACACAGACTGGCCTTCATAAGCTGTGTAACCTTTATTAAACTGTGACATTTATAGGTCTTGTTCACCTGATGTGTCTCAGCGGGTTATGAAAGATCCTCTCCAGACCAGACAGACTAGACATTCAATATTAATACTCATGATGTTTAAACGCATTTATTGTACGATTAATTCAATAAATGTTTTTATACAGGCTGACTTTCCCCCATTTAGATCCTTGCTGAGTGCTGAATATTTCATGCTGTTCTGTACACCAGAGCTATGGCATCTCATTTAAGTCTATGTCCCATGATGTTACACAAGGGCTTACAGTTATGAACACATCTATTTCAGCCCCAGTATATCTTTATGCTCTATCAATGTCCTAACAACCTCCCAAAACATCTTATCGACCACCTAATAATTCTTTGTCCAACTAGAACATCTTAGAAACCAGCGAGAACAACTCTGCAACCATCTTGTACAGGGTTCCGCAAATCCATTTTCTAGTAACTCTGAAGATCTTTTTTTTACCATATTCAGATGTCTTTAGGGGCTGTCAGACCGGATAGTTATTGGAACTTAGTTATAGGAACTAGCCACCAGGGCAATTCCCCAAGAACTTTTTTCAAGAAGATTTTCCTGGGTGCATTCACTCCATCAGTATAAACTTTGAAGTGACGTAACTCGGCCAACATCAACGTAATTTAAGCATTGTGTTCAACAATGTCAACAACTCGAAAGTGATGGATGCCTTGACCAGAGCGGTGTTTTTGTTATGTGTTTGTGATAACAGAGATGGAAAGTAGACATATAGGTTATGTGATGGAAAAAGCAAAGAAGGGGACCTACAACAACATGCGGTGCAGACAAAACCTACACAATCCTGCAGACAAAAACCATGGGGTAAGGGGTAAATCCCCTTAACATTAGCTTTCTGTTTACTATAACATTTTAAAAATCTGGGCTGTTTTGAAATGGTGGGTACTGTTTCGTTTGGTATGCGTTCAACCCATGAATTTACACTTTTGTCAGTAGTTCCTATTGTGCTGGGTTAGACCCTATACTCTGAAGTAGGAGCTAATTTTGTTCCCCCAAAAGGCATTTCTAGAACTGAAATTGCTCTCAGTTTCTGCGGTGTGAACACGGCAAAAAGTGGGTACTTCCGCCATTAGTTCTAGGAACTATGAAAAGGTTCTTCCAGTGTGAAAGCACTGATTTTGATTAGGGTTGGAGCTAAAATCTGCAGTGTCCAGGGCTAGATTTGCGGAAACTTGATCTAGAACAATCCAGCTCCAGGATGCCCTCTGTAGTTTGCCAACCTGCCCCAATACACTTGCCTAGAAGTTTCCTTAAGACTTAAGCAGTGTCCCAATTTAGAGGCAGCATACAACAAAGGACGGGCACTTTGAAATCAAAACCTTCAAAGGCCACACCTTTAAAGTCTGCGGAGAAAAAAACTGAGTGTTGTTAAATGGGACAGTCTAACCTACAGAGAATTGCTTTGGTCACCAAGCAACTGAGACAGCTGCCGTGTACCAGCGGCAGTAACAGCAACACTTTTTTGAAAGTTATTGTCAACTATGTGAAACAAATCAGAGTTAACAACCTGTCTAAATATGTTCACGAGATTCAAGTAAGTTGAAACGCAATATACATTTTGAGTCCGCATTTGAAGAAGCCTTCAAAATGGGACAGCCTTTGAAGGATGCAGCCTCTGAATTGGGAAATAATTCGGGATTAGCTGGTTGAAGTGTGTTTGATTATGAATTGAGCTAAACTCTGCAGGAACTCTTGTCCTTCAGGAACAAGATTAGACATCCCAATCTAGTAATCTGCCAGAACACCTAAGAAACTGCCAAGCAAAACCTAGACTACTTAAAATTAGGGATGCACCAATCCTATACTCAGGATCGGTATTGGCTCCGAGCCGCCATTATTTGCCGGATCGGGTATTGGAAAGACAGGAACGATCCGAATTCGATACTGTGCGCATAATATTCTGTGTTATTGTTAAGCCCCAGTGCCCCACAAAAGGCACAGAAACATTATAAAGCATCATCAACGATTCGTGCACTATATTATAAGTGTTCTGAACCCATTCCATAGTTTAATGCGAGTACAGATGAATATTTAAGTCATTAAATTCAAGTTCACGTCAATGCACGCTTCCCTCCGCTGCGGCTGTCAGTCACTCTCCATTCAGCTTTCAAACTGTGTCGCTTTCGGTTACGACAGTCAACACGATGAAACTCTCTCCAAGATTATTCATTGTTTCTGTTATTATGCTTGATCTGTAGGTGATCTGTTATTATGCTTGATCTGTTGATGGTTCCTCATAAAATGACTATCTTGCTGGCGTTTATTGCTGTAAATCGTGTTACTTTTTTACCAGGTGTCTGTTAGATCACAACACTGGACTAGTTATTGTATTGCTCTTCACACACAGTAACGGAAATGTTAAACTGTTAAAATAAACGGCTTATAAGAATACTGCATAGATACACTACGCGTCTATATCTTGTTTTGAACTTCTCAATGCGGACAGAGTGCGGCAAACTAACTAGCAATGCTATGGGATTGCTCTGTCCCAAAGGTAAAAACTTTCATTCCTGTTTTGATGTTTTTCTTACCATGGACTAAAAGAAACGGAACTCTTTAATCCTTTACTTTATAAGCGATGACACTAAGAAATAAACAACAACACCCCAAAAAAAAAAAAAAACTATGGTATACTTTGAAGTACCACGCAAGTTCCATGGATGAATATAGAGATCTTTTAATACTATGGTAAATATCAAAATACCTTTGCATTACCATCTGAATATATCACTGTGCCATGTTACTGCCACAACCCTTTAGGGGAAGCTAAATATCTCGTGAAAACAAACCAAGCAAACAAACAGTGCCTTGCAAAAAATTGTGAGAATGTTTCACCATTTTTCCCAGGCTTCCACACAGTTCTTTTAAAGTCATGGCTTCTTTTGTGCCACCCTCAGATGTAATGCAGAGCTCTTGACATGCTTGACTGCTGCACCTTTATTCTGCTCGGAGCTCCTGAACTCTAGAGCTCCTTCAAAGTTATTGTTGGCCTCTCTGTGGCTTCTCTCGCAAGTCTGGGAGGTTTTATATAGTTTCTATTTCATGATAAACAAATATGCTGGAACTGAAATCTGCAGGACGGTAGTCCTCCAGGAGCAGGGTTGGACACCCCTGCTGTAGGGAATAGTGAATAAGGGTATAGGGGGTAATTTCGGATTTAGGGGCTGCATCTGAAATTGCATATATCCCTACTATATAGTAGGTGGACTGTAGCATGTCTGGATTACATTCATACTACAAACACTCAGTATATACAGTACATAGTATTTACTTATTCAAAATAAGAACCTGCTCAAGAGAGTATCCTCATTGGTTCTTACAGGTCATGTGACGAAAACTTGATATCCTCACACCAAGAAGGTTTGACGGATTATTGCCATATTTGATCCATGTGGTCTTGGATTTCCATACTGGTGTGGATGTACTGACATACAGTATTGAGAAGTAAGAACCAGCATAAGATTTTATTATGTAAAAATAAAAACAACATGAGGGGGAGTAAATGATCCCAGAATCGCCATCCTTCATTTTGAATGGGTGAACTAACTCTTTCATGAACACAAAACAACGTTTTCATTTTTAGTGCTTATAACTAAATATATCCAACTAAATTTCAACAGAACATTTTCAAAAATTCTATTAAATTGCAAAAAGAGGTTTGATTAAGGCTCTGGATGCTTTTGCTAAGCACTTAAATGGCTCAATAACCAAAACCGCCATATGTATATGCTTTCAGAAATGGCTTTTAATAACTTGCGTAGGAGAAGCCACTGTAACTCCTTGCATTGATGTGAGTACGAGCCTTTACCTCCTAATTTGAAACAGTAGAATTGAGTATTACGTTCTCAGTGTGGTCTAAATTACGTTAATTGCAGTGACTGAAAAGGCTTTTCAGATGAGTGCGGCGTGGATTCCACCCCCTTGTTGTGTCTTTCACTGAAAGCATAGTCGCAGTGATGGCTTCGGCACTAGGTGGGTGGGTGTGTGTTTTGGCTAGTTGTCTCATTCAATAAGCTTCTTCTCCCACACAGTGATTCACAGAGCTGGATATGCATATACAGTAGCCCATAAAACAAAACAAATGGTAAAAAATGATTCACTTTCTTTGTCATGCAACATTAAGCCTACTTTATTTTTGTAGTGCCCACATTAGTGTTTTATTACCTGCATTTAAAAGAAACAGATAGTTTTAAAGGGATAGTTCATGCAAAAATTAAAATAATGACATTGTGTACTCACCCACGTCATACTAAATCTGTTTGATTTCTTCTGCAGAACACAAAACATGATATTCAGAAGAACATGGGCAACACTGACTTTCATTGTGTGGACAAAAAATGGTACATTTTATACAAGCTAAACCATTTTCCTTATAATTTTTTTGGTTTGTTTTTTTCAGTCCACAGTAAAAATCTTGTAAATTCAACTGCAGTAAATTCATGACTGCAGATACATTAGGGGCCATTTAAGATGAGAACAACATCCCACACCATTAAGGGTTTTCTGGATCATTTCACATTACCCATGAGTCACCTCACTTATCATTTTGAGCTACAAGTAAAAAGCCCAACACCAAAGCTCAGAATTGGCTTCTCCCCCCAGTTTATGTTCAACCAGATGGTTCAATCCCTAAAGAAATCAATGTAATGTGATCTTTCTCCACCATTTCATGATAAAATGCCACACTATAAAGGGTTACAGGTGAATCATCTGTCTATAATATGCCATATTAAACTCTTCAGTACATTCTCATATGAACTGATTGAGACAGTTATGTTTAGCAGTGGACATTTATGCTTATGCATGTTTTCCTAAAAATTGTATTAAAAAAATATATATATTTCATATGAACCTTGTAAAATACTCACATTTCCCTGTGAAACTGGGTTGCCATATTTCCATATTTGACCCCCAAACAATAAAAATAATAATGTAATTAATAAACTGAATATCAGAATGGGAAAGAAAGGTGATTTAAGCAATTTTGAGCGTAGCATGGTTGTTGGTGCCAGATCTGAGTATTTCACAATCTGCTCAGTTACTGGGATTTTCACACACAGCCATTTCTAGGGTTTACAAAGAATGGTCTGAGAAGGGAAAAACATCCAGTATGCGGCAGTCCTGTGGATGAAAATCCCTTGTTGATGCTAGAGGTCAGAGGAGAATGGGCCGACTGATGCAAGCTGATAGAAGAGCAACTTTGACTGAAATAACCACTCGTTACAACCGAGGTATGCAGCAAAGCATTTGTGCAGCCACAACACACACAACCTTGAGGCAGATGGGCTACAACAGCAGAAGACCCCACCGGGGACCACTCATCTCCACTACAAATAGGAAAAAAAAGGCTACAATTTGTACAAACTCACCAAAATTGGACAGTTGAAGACTGGAAAAATGTTGCCTGGTCTGATGAATCACGATTTCTGTTGAGACATTCAGATGGTAAAGTCAGAATTTGACGTAAACAGAATGAGAACATGGATCCATCATGCCTTGTTAACACTGTGCAGGCTGGTGGTGGTGGTGTAATGGTGTGGGGGATGTTTTCTTGGCACACTTTAGGCCCCTTAGTGCCAATTGGGCATCGTTTAAATGCCACTGCCTACCTGAGTATTGTTTCTGATCATGTCCATCCCTTTATGACCACCATGTACCCATCCTCTGATGGCTACTTCCAGCAGGATAATGCTCCATGTCACAAAGCTTGAATCATTTCAAATTGGTTTCTTGAACATGACAATGAGTTCACTGTACTAAAATGGCCCCCACAGTCACCAGATCTCAACCCAATAGAGCATCTTTGGGATGTGGTGGAACGGGAGCTTCGTGCCCTAGATGTGCATCCCACAAATCTCCATCAACTGCAAGAAGCTATCCTATCAATATGGGTCAACATTTCTAAAGAATGCCTTCAGCACCTTGTTGAATCAATGCCACGTAGAATTAAGGCAGTTCTGAAGGTGAAAGGGGGTCAAACAAAGTATTAGTATGGTGAATAATAATCCTTTAGGTGAGTGTATGGTGTATGTTTTTATCATTAGCTAAAACTAAGACTTAAAAAAACAGTTTTGTTAAGTGAAATAAAATAGTGAATTTAGTATTTCAGATAAAACATATGACTAAAATAAATCTAAAACTGAAATAATAATCATGATTAAAACTATTTCGAATTTTTTTAACTATTATACAAAACATATTAAAATTATAACTCAAAATATAAAAATAAAAGCTAATTCAAAATATTAATAAATATAATAATTAAAATTAACAGTAAAATACAAAAGTTCAAATTTAAAATTGATCACTCCTCGCTGTGACAACAATTCAACAGATTTGAACTGAAAATAATCTTTATTCATAAAAGTTGAGTGCTAGATTGACAGTATTTATTAACAAAATTTTGACATGAGAGTCAACTATTGTTGAACGATACAAAAACTTTGCAAAAAAATGAACATTTGAATATATTTAACAGATTAATTGAAAATAATTATTTGGTACGCAAACCTTCGCAGCCCTGTGGTCTGTTTTGTCAGAGCTCTCAAGGTTTGGCTAATTAGCATAGCTCAGTTAGCATATAGTAAATGCAGCAAATGGCCAAAAACACAGCTTTCTCTGTTGAAAGTCCTTTAAAAGTAGCCATGATTTGTTACAAAATAAATGTTAATATTCTTATCATGTATTTCTAGTGCTCCTACACCAGTCTTGCAACTGCCATTGAACTGAAATTAACGGGTATGCTATGCTAACATCTTATCCAGTACTCAATTGTTAAACATACAATGACCATTTTTCACGTTTGACCTAACTGCCCTTTGTGCAGAAAACTATACACACCAAATTAAATCCTGTTGTAGAATTGGCATTATGTAATACAGTGAATCATGTACACGAGTCAGCGTACTGTACAACAAATTCAGTGTGTCGGTTTGTAAAAACACAGAGGGTAAAATAAGGAAGAATTCACAGCGTGAGCTCTAGAAACGACACTTTAAAGCTCTTCACCTGCTGCGGCCCCATCGTGAGCCTCTCTTTGCCTCTGTGAGAGCCTGATTATGCTGAGAGAGGCTGCTTCAGACTGCCGTATTGTGGAACAAATCTGGATGTCGTCTGCACTTCTTTCCCCGGTTTATTTTTGACATCTCTAATAATAGCTTTCACTCACGCTTCAATGATACTTTATTATTTGAGCACTTCCTTTGGCGGTGGTTAAATTGACGGTCTACTTGAGCATATGGGTTGGGTGACAGATCAAAAGGGCATGACGTGGATCTGCTTCAATGCTAAGATGGAGGGAAAAATAACAAGCATAAATAATAAATTAAAAAATGATTCTGAACGGTGCAGAATCAATAAAACACCAGATCGAATGTAATTCTCTGCTTGCTGCAACCTCTGGTGAAGCTATAGAAGATCTTCACTTGGTGTGCGATGTTAATTCAGTTACTGCTAATCATTTTGTTGTTTTAAGTTTTAGAAAAGTATCATCACTGCAAAAACATCTTTATAGTAATTATTTTAGTTTCTATAATTACATAGTGAAGAAGAGTAACCAGAGACTAGAGAGAAATGCATGGTACTGTATAGTGATGATGATATCAGATGGTAATAGCACAGAATATATATGAACTTTCACAAAACCGTATGAATATCAAATTTATGTAGATCTGTCTGTCCGTCCGTCCGTCCGTCCGTCCATGTCTATCTATATGTTTTTATATATAAACTTTTATAATAAACTTGATAATGAAAACGTTGAAAACATTTCAAAAGCAATCTGTTTAAATTTTTCTTTACAAACTATTTTTCTCATGACATTGGTTGTTTTTATGAAGCACTTCCAGGCATGAAAATGGGTTCAGGTTTCCAGAAATAACTACTAATGAATTCACACATTTGGGGGGAAACTAACAATAATTATAATTATAATTATAAAAAATATAATAATAATAATAATAATAATAATAATAATAATAATAATAATAATAATAGGCTGCATTATATATTTTTTTTAAAACGTCTTTTTATATAAAGTTCCATTGGAATCCTATAGGGGTCGCTGCTGCCAAAGAAAAGCAAAGCATCCACTATTTACTTGAATAAGTATTTAGCTAAGAATTTGGTCAGCAATATAAAACAAACAACTTATTGTATATGAATTTGGCAATCATTGAAAATATAATATAATATAATATAATATAATATAATATAATATAATATAATATAATATAATATAATATAATATAATATATAATTTACTATGAACATTTTGTCAGGTATTTTTTCATTATGATTGTAGACCATTCAGTCTTATGCTACTTTAAAAGCCAAAGACAATAAGTGATTCTAATACACAGGGGCAAAAAATCACATTCATAATTCTAGAGAATTCAAAGCATCCTTTCAGTCCTGAATGTTTTAATACATCATAGATGTCCCTCATGCATAAAATTAGATTGTTCTCAATTCATACATTTCACCAGCCTGTCATCACAAACTGATACCAAATGTACTTAGCCTGCTTAAAAAAAAGTTATTGAAAAAACAGATTAACACCTATTGAGATTATTGCTGCTAAAAACTAGCATCCATTCAGCAAGATAGTGCTGCCTATACCCATTAGCTCTTGTTGCATGAGAACACAATTTAGCACTGAGTGTTCAGAGAAAACCACTCCAAAACCTTTCACTATATGACCAAATGTCCCTCCTACGGTGTTTTGGAGAAGATCAAGGGCGCCAAACAACGCTTATCATTATGCTAAGGCTATTTCAAGTGTATGCAAAAATCAATTAGTGTATGCAAAAGAACTATAACAACAAACTTGTTTTTCCATATTGTTTTGTTTCAGCGAGTTGGCATGTTTCTTGTTTTTAACTGTGGGCAAAGATGATCGCTCATTTAGCGGTACATTCTGAGGATCAGATGTCAGCCACCTGGATTATAGGTGAGTCAGTCCCACTATTTGGCTTCAGCCTTGACCGAAATACACATTGTCTCCTTTTTTCAGCTACAAGGCCAGTGAGAGAAATGCTTATGTGGCATAGGCCTACAAATTACAGGGAGTGCAGAATTATTAGGCAAATGAGTATTTTGACCACATCATCCTCGTTATGCATGTTGTCTTACTCCAAGCTGTATAGGCTGGAAAGCCTACTACCAATTAAGCATATTAGGTGATGTGCATCTCTGTAATGAGAAGGGGTGTGGTCTAATGACATCAACACTCTATATCAGGTGTGCATAATTATTAGGCAACTTCCTTTCCTTTGGCAAAAATCGGTCAAAAGAAGGACTTGACAGGCTCAGAAATGTCAAAAATAGTGAGATATATTGCAGAGGGATGCAGCAGTCTTAAAATAGCCAAGCTTCTGAAGCGTGATCATCGAACAATCAAGCGTTTCATTCAAAATAGTCAACAGGGTCGCAAGAAGCGTGTGGAAAAACCAAGGCGCAAAATAACTGCCCGTGAACTGAGAAAAGTCAAGCGTGCAGCTGCCAAGATGCCACTTGCCACCAGTTTGGCCATATTTCAGAGCTGCAACATCACTGGAGTGCCCGAAAGCACAAGGTGTGCAATACTCAGAGACATGGCCAAGGTAAGAAAGGCAGAAAGTCGAGACACACAAGCTGAAAGGTCAAGACTGGGCCAAGAAATATCTCAAGACTGATTTTTCTAAGGTTTTATGGACTGATGAAATGAGAGTGAGTCTTGATGGGCCAGATGGATGGGCCCGTGGCTGGATTGGTAAAGGGCAGAGAGCTCCAGTCCGACTCAGACGCCAGCAAGGTGGAGGTGGAGTACTGGTTTGGGCTGGTATCATCAAAGATGAGCTTGTGGGGCCTTTTCGGGTTGAGGATGGAGTCAAGCTCAACTCCCAGTCCTACTGCCAGTTTCTGGAAGACACCTTCTTCAAGCAGTGGTACAGGAAGAAGTCTGCATCCTTCAAGAAAAACATGATTTTCATGCAGGACAATGCTCCATCACACGCATCCAAGTACTCCACAGCGTGGCTGGCAAGAAAGAGTATAAAAGAAGAAAATCTAATGATATGGCCTCCTTGTTCACCTGATCTGAACCCCATTGAGAACCTGTGGTCCATCATCAAATGTGCGATTTACAAGGAGGGAAAACAGTACACCTATCTGAACAGTGTCTGGGAGGCTGTGGTTGCTGCTGCACGCAATGTTGATGCTGAACAGATCAAAACACTGGCGGAATCCATGGATGGCAGGCTTTTGACTGTCCTTGCAAAGAAAGGTGGCTATATTGGTCACTGATTTGTTTTTGTTTGGTTTTTGAATGTCAGAAATGTATATTTGTGAATGTTGAGATGTTATATTGGTTTCACTGGTAAAAAATAAATAATTGAAATGGGTATACATTTGTTTTTTGTTAAGTTGCCTAATAATTATGCACAGTAATAGTCACCTGCACACACAGATATCCCCCTAAAATAGCTAAAACTAAAAACTAAAAACTTCCAAAAATATTCAGCTTTGATATTAATGAGTTTGTGTTCATTGAGAACATGGTTGTTGTTCAATAATAAAATTCATCCTCAAAAATACAACTTGCCTAATAATTCTGCACTCCCTGTATATGGAGAGCAATACGCTGTTTTCTCCCAACTGGCAACCTGTGGTGTCGAAATACTATTGGGTAACTGGCAATGCGTGTTATCGCACAGACCAAAACAAAAACAGACATTCTGACACGGAACGCACATTTCAAAGTAAAATAACTGGCCGTACCATTGCTTTTCAGAGAAACGAGTAGTATGTGCGAGTAACTTAGCATGTTTCCTAAATATCTGTAAACATATTATGGTATTTTAATGCTGCATTGCAGTCAAAAAAAACTTACATACAGCACCTTTAAGAGTAAATATATGGTATTTTACTTGTTTCTGTCATTCACTATATGAAAATCATTTGTCTACAAAAATTACAGTGCACTTCATCAAGCTGCACACTTGTGGTTCATGTCGGTATAGGGACGGGTAATATGCCAAAGTTTAAGAAAAGTATCTTGGGACATGTGGTCTAGTAGTGGGAATTTCGGATCATTTTACTGACTCGAATCTTTGAGTTTCGTTCTGCAAAATGAACGAATCTTTTTTCTTGTCATTTCGAGTCATTTCGTTAATTTCAGCAAAATATAATTAAAATGACATGTTAAATAGCCCAACACATCTAGTACTTATGAAAATGTTGATTACATTTTTAAAACTAAATAAAAATAAACTATAGGGTACTGTAACCAAAGCCAAATTTTAAGAAACTGAAATGTTTAATTAATTGATTAGTTGTTGGGTCAGGCTATTGCAGTCTAACTGTTAGTTCACCTCCCCTTCTGGTCCAAAACATTCTTTCTCTTGCAACTTTATATTTCTCACGTTTGTTCTCCGCCTCTCGTGTCTCCGAACTCCTCGAGACGTTAGTTGAATGTCGATTCGTCTGTGTCTGACTCTGATCAGATCTGGGGGCTGGGCCGCCCAGACCGTGCGTGACACAGGTCCGGAAACAAAAATGATTAGTTCTTTTGAGTCTCGGGTTTGAGTCTTTCGTTCTTCCTGTTAGTCCCATAGAGTCTATGCTGTCAGTAACGGAAACAGAAAATATTAGTTCTTTTGAGTCTCGGGTTTGAGACTCAAAAGTGTCTGTTTCTTTTCTGTTTCCGTTACTGACAGCATAGACTCTATGAGACTAACAGGAAGAACGAAAGACTCAGAGATTCAGAGCTGATTCAGAGCCCATATGTTGCGTAATGCGCATGCACGGTCAACACAAAATGAACGAATCGTTCATGAACGACAAATCACGAATGTGGTCTTCACCTCATTAAATCATGTTCATGGATGCGGTTATTTACGTTACTGTAGTGTAAAGCAGAGCAGGACCAAGTGTTGTGGACCTGAGCACAGCTGCGGGAGCGATTGTTACACAAACACACAGCTCGCGAGTACCAGGACTTTTATTATGAAGGGACGGGACACAGTTGATTATAAGGTAAAGCAGCTCTGTTTATAATATTAGATACATTTAAGAGTGTTTAAAATAATGCGGTGACGTTACTCTGTGCGTTCGCTCGGCGCTGCTGTGACATGTTCACACTGCTTAGAGAAAAGCGCTTCTGCAGAATAAAACCGAGGGTAACGCAGATATGACGCGATTGACAGGCGACTCGCTAAAACGCTATGCTGACACATCCCGGTCCTTAGTTAAAATAGCAATTTTCTCACAATTTACAAATAGTTGGAAACATCTGGGATATTGTAGGTACTCAACTGAACAAAACACCGGCCTAGTGGTTTTTGGATATTTTACTGCAAAAATATTACATAGTGCACCTTTAATTTAAAGATTAACTGTGAAATTACTACATTATAAAATATTAAAACTTATATTAAAAATGTAAATGTTTTAATTGCGATTAATCACACCAAATGTGTGATTAACCCAGCTTTTACTCTGAAATAACTTTTGGAACACAACTCAAGGTCAGAAAAAAATGATCAAATCTCTAATGCCAAGTATGATAATCGGCAATGATGTTTTTGTTCAAACACTGCTAGGGGTCCGTTCACTCAAGTTCATTTTTATTTATAGGACCCTTTGTAAAGTGCAAGGAAGTCAAATATAGCAAATTGCTTAATCTTTTGTAACACCATATGGTTAATTCTCTAGAAGTACAATGCACACAGAGATTTCATATGTGCCTCATTTTATTGGAATCAGAATGCTTAAAATGCAGTGATCTTGCAATCATAGCTCAACTTTAACAATCAAATTATGACAATTCAGAGTAAAAGAGAATTAATGCCACTGATTCTCTGTAATTACAGCATGTGAAATAATAGACTTGTGCATGAGCCAGTCTCACGTGAGGACTGTGGCACATGGTTGATGGTTTGGCATTGGTATGCACTGATGCATAAATGGATTCAGGCTCTGGAAGTGAGCATGAATGAGCAGCAGCCGCTCGTCCATCAGTAAAGCATCAAATTAACGTATCCGAATAAGGAAACATCATTAAGGTTTAAGCAAAGTTATATATATTTTTATATTTTTAATCTTATACAGATATATGCCCATTGCTAAAAGGATCTCTCGAGACTCATTTGCATTTACGGCATTTACTGACACTCCAGAGAGACTCATTTGACATAAGAGACTGCTGTGGTCAACAGATGACAAGAACGATACTTAGAAAGTAATCTGCAAGGAATAAAAAAAATCATGACCTGTAAAACAACTAATTATAGCTAGTAATGACGACAGTTTGTTATATCACTTTATAGTAGCTTCAATCAATATGTCATTAGCAATTATATAACGTTAGTGCTTGGCATGTCAGCAGTTCATGTGCACTTAAAACACACACACACACACACACACACACACACACACACACACACACACACACACACACACACACACACACCAAGATGTTTGGTCTGGAAACTCAACATTGACAGGGCTCAATCCGAGGGGCGGGATAAACGGTTGTCTTTCAAACTCCCTCTGCACGCGATAGGATAGCGCTACAACCAACCAGAGCAACGAAGGTGAAACAGAGCTTGTTGATAGATTAAACATTCGCCGTATCCGGTCGGCAAAACTCTGAACACATCTTCCCTTTTTAAGAATGACTTCAGTGCCGTTCTTTGTTCTTTTCTCAGAGAAAAAAAAGCTTAACTCCAAGTCTTCCAGAGTCGCGATCAAAGCTGATTCGAAAGACCGCTGTTCGCCAGTTTCTGGGCCCTATTTTAACGATCTGAAACGCAAGTGTCAAAGCGTGAAGCGCAAGTAACTTTGTGGGCGGGTCTCGGCGCTGTTTCTATTTTCCTGGCGTGATAAATGTCTCTTGCGCCCGGCGCAAATCTAAAATGGGTTGGTCTGAAGTAGCTTCATTATTCATAGGTGTGGTTTGGGCGTAACGTGAATAAACCAATCAGAGCGGCATCCAACATTCCCTTTAAAAGCAGGTGCGCAAGTTCCATTATGGATTGCTATTATTATGCCGGATTTACCAGGCGCACGCCAGGAGCGGTTCACAGCCGACGTGACTGATGTTCTTGTAAGAGCAGCCCTTAGGAAACAAAAATATATTGCAGTATATTTGAAAATTTCATGCAATACATTAGGCAATATATTCACATATATGGGAATTAATATTTATATCTTTCAATATATTGCAATATATTGAAAGCGGCAATCATTTGTATATTTTGCAATATATTACATGAATATATAATATATTTTATAATACCATCAATATATTATTCCATATATTTACAAAGAATGAGAAGTTGTGTTGTATGGGGATGGGAGAAACCCACCCAAAATAGCGTCGGTTAAACAGTTTTTTAGTTTTTCAGTCGATTTTTTTTCCTGGTTCTTGACGGACAAACCAATTTGTCAGATGTCCTTGTATACATATATGTCTTGCCACTATTGGGCAAACAGGTCTGATCCTTAATTACTACAATTAGCCTGAATAATTTGTAAGCTAGTTTTATTCCTATTTTTTCACATCTTCATGGCACACCACAATGTGTTAATATTTTTTTTAGTGTAACAATTTATGATTTGCAAAAATAACTTGCATCTGTGTAGATTACATGAGCAAAGTGTATGCGCGTTGTACACGCTATACATTATGGTCAAGCATGCGCCCTTAAAATAGCATAATGAACAACGCGCAACGCGCCACTGACTTTAGACTAGGTTTTTTCTGGTCAGAGGCGCAACTGTTTAATGGAACAGCAAAATAGCACCAGGGATTGTTTGCGCCGGAACACGCCTCCTTTTTTGCGCTGAACCGCCCAGGGAGCGCAAGTTCATTCACTAGTTTAGCGACATGCTTCTGTGGAGGGAAAAGCGCGCTTTGCGCGGGTGCAAAATAGGAATGACACATGCGTTGGTGTACAAAGTCAATTGTGCTGGGTGCAAGATAGGGCCCTCTGTGTTTAAGGTCCCATTCTTTGCGATTCCATCTTTCAAACTTTAGTTAGTGTGTAATGTTGCTGTTAGAGCATAAATAATACCTGTAAAATTATAAAGCTCAAAGTTCAATGCCAAGCGAGATATTTTATTTAACAGAAGTTCCCTTTCAAAGCCTACAGCGAACTGCCGGTTTGGACTACACCCCTGCACTTCCTGCTTTAATGACGCAACTAAAACCGTTTGTTGACGAACCCTCCGCCCACAAGAACACGCAAATTCGGGGGCGTTGTACTTTTGCTCTCGCAGGTCGAGAATAGGAAGCGTTGTTTTTGTAGAGTGTTTGTCGTCATGCCATTGAAACGCTGTTATTTTCATCCCGGAGTCAAATCACCTTTGTTTGGCCTTCCCACGGACGCTGTACGTAGAGATCAATGGCTACAGTTTATGGTTAACTCAATTCCGGAAAATTATAATCACAATTTAAAACTATGTGCAGCACATTTTGCTGAGGACTGCTTCCTCAATCTCAATCAGTTTAATGCCGGATTCACAGAAAGATTATTCTTAAAAGATGACGCAGTTCCCTCTTTGTTGTTTATGAGCCACAACCGGTAAGTGTATTTTATTATTTAAGGTTGTCCGTTTAACAGTTTATGTAACTCATGACACAAAGTGCAACGCTGTTTAGCTTTCTTAACTAACGTTAGATGGTGTACCTCTGTGTACGTACTGAGCAGCACCAGCGCACACAATCGTTCCTTTTTATTAGTTAAATTCATTTAGAAATGTAAACTTGTCATCAGGTATAAAATAGGGTCAGTATGAGAAAAACACTGTTAATGAGAGGACTGTTGCAGGATAGTGGGGAGATATATTTATTAATTTGTTATTCAGAATGCACAAAAAATATATAGAAACATTTCAGGAACGTGCAAGGTAGTAAGTTAAAGCGTCTAACGTTAGGTCTGTTCAATTCTGCTGCAGGTAGCTCGTATGGATTGACGTTTTTTATATCATCCAGCTCCTCTAAATACCTCTGCCTGGGGCTGGTAGCAATTTCTCCCTGTAGTTAACCATTTCTTTTAATTTTCCATTTTAAAATTTCTCAATTTAAACGACGTGACAATTCATCCAGCCGTCTTTCCTGCTCTGATCTCTGTATTGCTCTTACAGTGTTGCTCCTGGCAACCGATAGCATCAGATCCTAAAATGGTGGACGGGCCCAAACACCGCCCAATTTGTCACGTGACAGCAAGCTACCATGACGTATGTCCTCATTCTCAATTGACAATCATGGATGAGCTCGTGATGAGAGCTGAGGTAAACGCGTCTGCGGCATAGATTCACAGTGCATGTTCAGTCTGGCGCGTTTTCAGTTCATGCCTTTGAAAGCTTAACTTTCATAGGAATTAGTTTGAGAAGTTGAAAGACTTACTTTGCTCCTCCAGCCACACCGTTTAAACATGAATGCCTGAGGCTGCAGCTGCGAGCTGAGTGCTGTGAGTGTGATCTCCCATACCCCACGCAAGTTGAAAACATGCGGAAATGGCTCCCTCTGCTGGCTGTAGTCTTTGGCCTCTGGCCAACAATTCCTCAAATGGCGCAAATTGATAATATTTGCGTCATGGGAGGAATTTTTCCTGAAATAGAATGCATAAATCCCTTGTCTCAGGGTGATATGAGGGGGGGGAAGCACAATCATTCGAATATACTTCAGGGTTTCTACTGATAAAAAATGTTCTACTGGAAAAATACTCCAGTGATGCAAATATCATCAATTTGCATCATCTGAAAAAATACTTGGCTAGATGCTAAAGACTATGTTTTCAACTCCCACATGGGGGATGGGGTCGCACTCACAGCTCAGCTCGGCTCAGGCATTCATATTAACGGTGCGGCCGGCGGAGCAAAGTGAGTATTTTATCTTCTCAAGTTAATTCCTATGAAAGTTAATCTTCCAAAGGCATGAACTGAAAACACGGCAGACTGAACACGCTCTGAGAACTACTGCCGCGAGCGTGGACGAGTTTACCTCAGCTCTCATCACGAGAGCTCATTCAGCTCATCACGATGCGTGTAATCTTGCTCCAGCTGCGTTTGTGACAATTCCTCAGCGGCTAAATCACAATATATTTAACAGACACGTTCAGTTTTTATTTGTAGTGTCTGTTCCCTAACTGAATTGATTTTATGAAGATGAACGCGGTCACGGTGGGAAAGTAAAAGTGATTTAGTAGCGGTGGCTTTGGGAATGTTCTCACAGGGCAGCGAAGCATTCTGGGAATTGTAGTCTTTCATCCCCATGAGACAAAACACATTTTCTGTCTTTTCTCAGTCTAGAAAGCACCAAATTAAAAAATAATTTCACATTTCTACTATATTTATGACCCAGTTTAAATACAGATTCATCTTTCCAGCGCTAAAGTACCCCTTTAAGAATGACTTCAGTACCATTCTTTGTTATTTTCTCAAAGAAAAGCTTCACTCTTCCAGAGTCGCGGCCAAAGCCAATTCAAAAACCAGTTTCTTTGTTTACAAGTAGCACGCAACTCTGCCATCATTATGTTAAGCCCGCCCACCGACACTATACACGATGTGATTGGCCTGACCAGAGTTAGTTTTTTCCAGCTCAGAAATCTATTGAGAGTTGCTAGACTACACTCGCGGAAGGATGCGTCTAGATTTCTAGGATAGAGGCTCTCTCCTGGAACACTCGGTTTTTATGGGCGTGCCGCACTGAAGACTTGGAAGTAAACGCCCACGGCTATTGGATAAGATTTGCATATTATAATGAGCTTCTGTTCCCCTGTCAGTTCACGTAAGGGATTGCAACCTGAATGATTTACTCACAGGGCTCGCAAAACGTCTTTATCAAACAAACACAATGATCTATCTTTCATCCACCCACGATTGATTGAAATGTTATTTTTTTAATATGTGGCCCGCCCGATTGGTGGATATAAGTGTGAACCAGACAGACACACACACACAACATGCACATGCACACGCCCTTCAAATATCAAGTATGCACAATGCACATCAAGAAAGGAATGTTATATCACTATTTAAAGGGGTCATATAATGCTACTTGCACTTTTACGAGCTGATTGTATGGAAATGTGTGTTAGCAGTGCTTGTACACAACCATCCTATAATGATAAAAATCCATCAAGTGTTTTTTTTAATCTTCTTATATGTTTTCTCCTGTCTCAAATCGTGCTGTTCGACCATGTGACATCACACGGTCGTACGCCCCGCCCACGACTGTTGATTGACAAGCAGCGTTTCATCTCAGACCCGCCCTGAGCGAGCTCAAGCTGTCGTCGTCATAGTCCGCCATTGTTGATATGCTGGAGCAGAAGCGATTGTGGTGTTCTGTTCTTGGGTATAATAATGAACACAGCAGTCATTTTGATGTTCCTAAATCCGCTGAAGACGCAGTGGGTGAGTTTTGCTGCTCCTGGATAAAGATCGGTACCATCTTTTCGTGTTGCTGCTGCCCCTCCAGAAGTGAGTGCAGTTTGAAATGCTTCACGATGAATGCGGCTAAAGCGGGTAAGTTTAATTACAGCATGCTTTCTATGTACGACTTTCTCAATATAATTCATAATCCCACGTTTATAATGCACAACGCGTTATGGTTATTGTGTTATTACAAACTGTGTACGCTGGTTTCAAAGTTAACGTGGACATGGTAACACTAAGCTTAATTATGTAGATGGTTTATAATGGTGTCTGTTACTGTCAAAAAAAATGTGTTGTAACAGTTATTACACTGCATAGATAACGTTATGCTGGTGCTGAGCTTGTGGAAGATCCATAAGCAAGAGTCAATAATTTGGAAGATCCATAAGCAAGGAAGATCCATAAGCAAGGCTTTGAATTTGATCTGGGCAGTGAGTGGTAGCCAATGCAGAGAGATGAATAGAGGTGTGACATGAGCCATTTTGGGCTCATTGAATACAAGACGTGCCGCAGCATGATTTGCAGCGGTTTGATTGCACAAGATGGAAGTCCAGCCAGAAGAACATTGCAATAGTCAATTCTAGAAATGACAGGGGCTTGGACTATACTAATGAGAATTTTTAATTAAAGTATATTACAAAGTTTTCGTTTAGACACTAAAGAATCATATTTACTTGTACAAAAATGGCATTATATGACCCCTTTAAGATTCACCTAGGATTCACGCCTGCCGACGGGCTTACATTTTATTAGCCCGTATGGAAAACGCATAGCCCTGGGACTTTTGGGCTTTGCAAGCCCTGGTCCATACATGTCCAAGTCTGATCCTGAATCGCAATGAACCAACAAATAAAGTATTCTTCAGTCTGTGACAGCATTCAAAGGTATGTTCTGTTAGACACATACACGTAATCAAAACGATCTGTAACAATGCAATACTATCACACATACGTGATTAAAAAAAAACTCACATAAGTGTGTTGCACCATTCCTTTCAGATCCAATATAGAAGCCACAGCATTGTGTTTTAATCTCAATATGCCTGCAAATCCAGTCTTAATCTGTGTCTTGTTTATGAACAATTACGCAGTGAAATGAAGCAAAAAAAACGTGCAATGTCTTAAACACGTGAGCTGGAACTTCATTAAAAATAAAGTTCAACCACTCATTCCTAATATTAGAATCCAAAGGAAGCTTATGCAGGGACTGTGTTCTTCTGTAACCAGGCATAGCGCAATATCTTGCTATCTTCGGCATGTTTATTACTCGGTAGCGCCGTTTAGCTCCATGAGTCGGTGGGCGGGCTACAGAAGCAGGCGTACATATTCTTATGTTGAAGCAGCGTTTCAGCATACAATGACATCGAGGGTTGGCGGCATATCATGAGATCGATCGCTTGCTGGGCCTGGTGTCAATAAAAGCTTTTCTTTGACTAACAAGAAAGTTTTCAGCTCTGAAACTTACCGGATATTCTTATATCACAATGAACTTTTATATATCAAAGGCTCAAGGGAAAGATGATTTCTCAATTCATCACCCCTCTAAGTGACTTTGAACAGGGCATGGTTGTTGGTGCCAGACGGCTGATTTCAGAAATTGATGATCTCCTGGAATTTCACACACAACCATCTCTAGGGTTTGTAGATAATTGTCTGAAAAAAGAAAAAAAGAAAAACACTGAGTGGCAATTCTGTCAATTCTGACCGACGGATAGGGAGCATGCCAAGACGAATAAAAGCTATGATTGGAAATCAGGGTTATTCCACCAAATATTGATTTATGAACTCTTCCCAAGTTAAAACATTAGTATTGTGTTGTTTAAACTCAACTCTTTGCATATATTTTTGGCCCGTTTCTGCAAATAAATTACAATATTTGTATTTGATATTTGGAAGAAATATTGTCAGTAGTTTGTAGAATGAATCAAGAATGTTAATTATAAATTATATGTGAAATTACTTGAATACCTATAGAATACAAATAGAAATAGAAATAGAAATAGAAATAGAAATAGAAATAGAAATACAAATAGAAATAGAAATTAGAATAGAATAGAAAAATCTGCGGGTAAAAAAATACCCAGCTGATATTTATGGTCAGTGTGGAAGAGTGGATAAAAGCCCCTCTCAGATGAAAGGCAGGATCTCCATGTTTTTTTCTCCTAGCCTTTCCGTGTTGCCATGGATGTGGTAAAGAGAAAAGACATTCGGGCACAAAGACGCTTTTCTAATGCTAATTTGGGAAGATTTCCTTCCTATGTTCTATTTGCTTTATTGATGAACTAAATCCACCCGTTCTCAACCCTTGGTGATCACTTCTGTTCAGAGGTTTTGAATTAAATGAACGGATGGAAACTGGAATAATGACACTTGGATTATTAGATTAATAATTTGTTATACAGCTTAAATCAAAATAATTAATATAACCAAATAAAAATATGGTTGCTTACAAACTATTACTCTGTATGTTTTGAGCTTTAGATTGCACTGTACATTGAAAAAAAATGGTAGCCTAATAATATCTAAATGAACTGGTTTTATTTAAGTCAGAAATTGTATTTAATATCCGTTTATGGTAAAAATTGCAGGTTAGCACTTTTTACAGTGTGACCTCAATGCTCTTTATTTGCGGTCAGGCCTGAGTCAACATTCAGAGAGTTTCCCAGCATCCAGGAATTAAACCAACTTTCCATGCCATATAACCGTCTGTGACAGGGCTGATCCTTAGGCCTCTAGCAGGTGCTGTTTGAACTTTGAAGTCGATCTAATGGCTATTAAGAAAAGATTATGTAACATCCTGCCTCATAATTACTCAGGGATGAAGGAACCTGTTGTGCTACAGTATGATGGAGCCTGTAGGCACAGCTTATTTGGCCTGACCTAACACCCTGTAGGGCCAATTAAAGCCACTATGAGTTCATCTGAGCAAAGAAACACTGAACTAATATATAGCAAGGAAAAAATGTGGTCATATACATAACGCGATTTACCTCTCACTTACGACTGAGACTGGGGGGTATCCATCTTATATTTAACCTTTTTTTTTTTGTAAAAAAATGTAAACTGTGTTAAATGTGCTAAAAACACAAAACACCTTAGTCACTTAATAGCAAGTAACACCCTGGCAACCACCCAGGAATCCACACAAAACCCCTGACCAGGTACAGTATATCCCTTACGAAAGGAAAATACATTTAACAATATATTACTTGAACTATATTTTATAATATTTTAATATATTGTTTTCCAATATATTATATTTTGGGAATACATTGAATAATATATTGATGGTATTATACAATATATTATATATTCATGAAATATATTGCAGTATATTGCAAAATATAGAAAATATCTCCGCTTGCAATATTTTGCAATCTAGTGTATATGAAAATATAAATATTAAATCCCATATATGTAAATATATTGCCTAATGTAGTCCAAGATATTTTCCAATATACTGCAAAATATTTTTGTTTTTGTAAAGGATCAGAGTCCTAGTAACTGCATAGCAACACCCTGGCGACCACCCTCAAAACAACTAATCAAGAATATGTGTAACAGCATAGCATTTTATCATTAGCAATTGCTAGCACCACCCTGGCAACTACCTAGAAACCCCCAAACACACACACACAAGAAAACTGTATTATTATTTGATGGTAATTATAAGTGATTTGATACAAATTTATTGAACAGGGATTTTAGTCAATGTTATGATTAAAAAAAATACAACCAGGGAACAGGTACTGTACATTTTTGGGTTAAAAAAAATGAATAAACACTTTTATGTCAATTGTTATGGCAACTATGGCAATAATTTGTGTGCCAATTTTTACATAAATAAAAAAATTGTAAATGTAAAAACGGTTATTTCCTAAAAAACTATACAATGCTTGAAAATTTGTAATGCAAAACTGCTATAAAAATATAAAATGCTTAAAAAAACCTCCCCAAAACAACATCTAAAACAATCTTTTTATTTCAAACAATATCTGGGTCTTTTTTCCCGATGAAAGAATCAGGCCTGGAAGGTTGTTCTTTGTGGACACCAGGTTGTGAAAGCCAAGGTTATTGCCAGAAGCTTTACCATCATACGTGTTCTCATATGCATCATGTCTAAAATGTGTATCCTGTTTATAACTATAATTAGATTGAGTTAACTATAATCAGTATCTTGTCATGGTTGATGTCACCTCTATAATGTGTGTGTGTGTGTGTGTGTGTGTGCGTGTGTGTGTGTCACGTGTTTTCAGGATTACAGTGGCTACATAACCCAGTGCAGCTGCAGTCATCTCCAGACGGATCCAGTACGTGCGAGACTCACACATGCCCAACAAACCTAATAACCCCTTTACACTTTGACTGGAGAACCAATTCAGAGCTTTTTAAAGGGAACTCATATGTGTACTGTACTGTTTTCTCAGTTGTCATAGAGTGCAATAATAAATGATAGTGGCAGATTGAAAGAAGAATTTTATAAGGTCAGATATGAGTAGGCTTAACTCTTCAAACTAGCTTCTGAATGGCTGGGGAATCAACTGATTTGGGATACACTCAGCATGTCATCAAGTCATAAAATTACAGAGGAACATTGTGACCTCTAAGTAAACCAAGTATATGAATCTGGCTATGAAAGGTTCACTGGAGTGCAAAGTGTAATATAAACCTGCACTGTAATTGGCAAGGTGTTTATAATGGCAGATGTGCAAAAAGTGTTTAATCACAAGTTCAGACAAATATGAACATTTAAGGTCCAGTTAGAGATCATACTCAAGCTCATCCTTGTCGTCATGTAATTACAGAAATCAGTCGGTTAGCAGCTACATGGAATACCTTAACTAATACCAAGCAAACACACATAATACCCTAGCAACTGTCCTTGTAATTGTATTGCAATGTGCTAAAAAACACAGAACATCTTAGCCACTGCATAGCAACACCCTGGCAACCACCCTGAAAACCACACAAAACACCTTAGCAGGTGTATCGGTGTCCTAGTAACTGCACAGCACGGTGTTAAAAACACAAAACAAAACTCATTAGCCACTGCATAGTAATACCCTGTCAAGGTAAGGTACACATCACCTTAGCAACTGCATAGCAACACCCTGGCAACCACCCAGAAAACCCACACAAAAATACTTAACCAGGCATGTCATTGTCCTGGTAACCGCATAGCAACTCCCTGGCAACCACTATGAAATCCAAAGCAACTGTGCAGCATTGTGTAAAAAAAAATCTTACACAACTCCTTAGCAACTACATAGCAACACCCTGGAAACCATACAAAATTATTCAGCAATTGCACATCAGTGTCATAGCAGTTGAATAGTGATGTACTAAAATCAGACCTGAACATCCAAGCAACCCTTATATCAATCAATGCTGTCAACCCCCAGAACAAGATACATTGTAAAACAAAAAAAACAAAACAAAAAAAATCAGGTCTCCAATTGATGTAGATGTGATCAGTCACTAGAACATTTTCAATTGGAGCCATTTTGTTTTTGTTTTTTACAGTGTAGCAACTGCACAACAATATTTATTAACCAATACAACGAATTAGAAACTGCATATCAGTATCCTAGTAAATGTATCAATGTGCTAAATACACAGAACATCTTAGCAACTGTATAGCAACACCCTGGCAACTACCCAGAAAACCACAATACACCTTAGAAACTGCCTAGCAACACAGTTAACCACCCAGAACACCCTAGAAAATGCATATCAGTTTGCTAAGATTCACACAAAACACCTTATCAACTCATTGTCAATAGCTAGCAACCACACAGCAACACCCTAGCAACTGCTAAGACAAGCCAACACCACACATTTTTTCCCTCCTAAAAAATCGTAAAATCGTTACACTGTAAAAAGCTGTTTAGCTGTAAAAACGTACAGTCAGTCAAAGGGTTTTTTTGAAGGGCATCCATAAAAGTTTATTCTAAGGAGTGTGAGAAAATCCATGCAAGTGTTTTTTGGGAGTGTGGGGACCAGTAGAAACATGGCGAGCCAGGCACAGTTGCCATGTCGAAGCCACTCCCCAAACGGGCATCGTGCATGACTGAGCCGATTCATTTTCCCATGCTGTGACGCAGGAACATGAAGCAGCTCTCATAACCGTGGCCTTCTGATTACTCTCAATGACCAAGACACACTGACTCTATATGCAGAAGGCCGACTAGTTCAATTAACTCCACATGTACTGTAAACACATGACTAGGCTAACACGACAGGCAAATAAATTGATGTTAAATTGCAGTGAGGTCTACCTTTTACCTTGATGGGGAGCCGGGCCTACAGAGGCTTGCCACTCGGGTCAAATAGGATTTGAAGGACATTAAATCAGTCTCTACTGAAGACGTCAGACCACAAAATGTTCTCACAGCTGTGTGTGTGTGAAAGTCATGCCCATGTATGCAATGTTTAATGCTTTTTAGAAAAAGGAAGAACATGAATATAATTTAGCAGATTAATTTCACTGTGTACACATTATATCAATGCATGCAGCGCCTCGTGATCTTTGGTGTTTTTGTAGACAGTTGTGTTGGGGAATTCCATGTTTTGCATTGCAGCCCATTCTCGGCACAAGAACAAAACATAATTACAGCTTACAAGAGCAAAGAATTCTGTACAATGAACTTTCATTTTACATTTATGTTACAAAGGAAAGACATATAACTGAAGAAAAATATCCACATTGTACAAATCAAAGCTATATGTTGTGCATTAATGGATGGCATTTCTTTCATGATTCCCAGTAATGAAAAATAAGTATATTCTGTGACTTTTGAATAATCAATTATAACTGAGTGTCCAGAATGACTATTCTTACAGCCCAGTGTATAAATCCAGTGCATAACTCGTCCTGGTTTTATGCCATTTACATGACTGTACATCAAAACATGTTGAGAAGAGTTGTGGTATTATTTTTCTATAGTAATCAGAAAAAAACTTTTTCTAACAACTACATGGATTAAAAAACTTAACAATACACTGTAGCAATATGCTAAGATACACTTTAGCAACTGCATAACAACGGCCTGGAAACTACTCCTATTACCCTAATTACTTCTTGGCAATGTCCTAAAATGCACACTAAACACATATCGCAAACGCATAGCAACACCCTAACAACTTCAGAGCAATGTGCTAAAAAAACACAAAACACTTTAACAACTGTATAGCAACACTCTAAAAACTTAAGAGCTATATATATATATATATATATATATATATATATATATATATATATATATATATATATATATAAACACCTTAGCAACCACATAGCAACACCCTAACAACTTCAGAGCAATGTGCTAAAAAAACACAAAATACGTTAACAACTGTACAGCAACACTCTAAAAACTTAAGAGCAATATATAAAAAAAAACACTATAAACACCTTAGCAACCACATAGCAACACCCTAACAACTTCAGAGCAATGTGCTAAAAAAACACAAAACACTTTAACAACTGTATAGCAACACTCTAAAAACTTAAGAACAATATATATATATATATATATATATATATATATATATATATATATATATATATATATATATATATATATATATAAACACCTTAGCAACCACATAGCAACACCCTAACAACTTCAGAGCAATGTGCTAAAAAACACAAAACACTTTAGAAACTGAATAGCAACCCCCTAACAACTTTAGAGCAATGTGCAAAAAATACACACAAAAATACCTTAACAATCGCATATGAACACCCTATGCAAAAAATACAAAGCAACTGCACAGCAGTGGCCTAACAACATTATGATATAATATGCGATACAACTGTACAATTGTACAGCAAAAAAATACACAATACACCTTAGCAACTGCATTAATATCTTAAGAGCAAAACAGAAAACACCTTAGCAACACCCCACCAGCCCACAATACATTCTAGAAACAGTTGTATTTTCCAAAACAAAACCTTTTTTAGTTATTCCTATTAACAGCATATGCTTTTACTTCAATTCACAGATCTAATTGATATGCGATTTCTTTACTTGCTGTTTACGCTCACAGACATAACCAACTGTTTATGTGAACTTTTTGTGTATTTGACCGTTTTGGCGTAATAATACACAAAGGAGAACAGGGCCGGCGTTTGCTATAGGTGAGCTAGGCGGTTGCCTAGGGCGACAATTGTGTTGGGGGCGCGAGCGCCCTCTAGTGCCCCCCATTACTTCCCATTAAGCACAGAATCGGAACAAGCAAAATAATGTTTATTAAACATGATGATCCAAGGGTTAAATTATCAACCTGATTATTAGATTGAAATGATGGTGATTATTGATTATTGGTTCAGGCGTTAGGTCAGGCAAGGTCAGTCTGCTCATCCATTGCACGTTCATCAAAAATGAGGCTTCCAAACCCGCGGATGCACAAGGACGGAAAAAGAGAATGGAAGAAGATCAAAAGAAACCCCAGTATAGAGGTTAGTCTTATCTCAGCCAATAAGTTGTCAAACTAAATAAATGTACTTAGTATTATCAATATAAACAACTAATATTAATTTTATTAATATTATTAATTGTCACGAAGCTATCACTTGCTAGTTTTCTACGTATTACTATGTATTACAAACATAATTCACTGAAAATAATCTAAAATAACCTACATGGATGTAATTTAAATATCAAAAGTCCAGTACATTGTAAATGTGGATAACGTATCATATGCTAGTTATGAAAAGTACAAATGCTCTACATGGGCGTCGGAAGCAAAAAAAAAGTGGGTCCTCTCTCTGTTTTTTTAATTTTTTTTTACTGGAGTAACGATAGATGCCATATTATTTACATTAAACACAAATATACTGTCGTTTACTAAACGATTGATTGGGCCAGACAAAATTACGGATATCACTGATTTTTTTTACTGTGGCTATAGTGTAGGGGTAAGACGCATGTCATCAAGTTTTGACGCAAATCGATCAGAGGTTCAAAACCCCCTTTTGCCACACTCGCTCTATTCCCATTTCCCATCACATTTCAGATCGGAAAGGCATTTATTTTCAATAAAAATTGAGAAAATATTAAAAAAGTGAAAACAAAGCATCTAACGTGTTTAATAATAAGTGTTTCTCTGTTAGGAGTAGGTAAACAGACGTGCTGAATTAGAGACGATAAGAGTAGGTTGGAGGGGCAAAACTCCATCTCGCTTAGGGCAACCAAAGAGCTAGAGCCGGCCTTGAAGTAGAACTTAGTTCAATACTCACGGGATGCCCCCCCTGACAGCCAGCTTTCTTTGCGTGTTTTTTGGATGTGTGCACTCAGAAAACCCTATATCCATAAGTTTAGATTGATATGGCTTTAAAACGATTGTAGATAATAAATGTCATGATGATGAAGAAATAAACTGTCATGAGCATGACCACGATAGAGATCACTTGCAGCTCATTTGCAACATCAGAGGCAGCTCATTTGCATTTAAAGATACATGCACGAAAACAGCATGTTTTACTTCCACTCAAAATGAGCATTTACAACATGATATAATAAATGATCTGTGGAGTATTTTAGGCTGCAACTTTACAGACACATTCTGGCGACACCTGAGTGTCACATATTGTAAAAACTGGAATGATAGGTCCCCTTTAAAACTTAAAGATTTGATTTACTCACCCTCAAGCCATTCTAGGTGTATATGACTTTCAGTCTTCTTTCAGACGAATACAATCTCAGTTATATTAAAACATTTTCTGGTGAAAATACGAAAAAGAAGAGGAACTTGCTTTGTTTGAACTGCGAGAAGCGTCAAAGCTTATGCTGCTCCTACATCTCATCAGGGATTACTTTTTTGGTGTAAGTCGACTTGCATAGGCCGTCCGATGGAAGTTATTTTAGTTAATAAAGTTTTAAATGTGGATATTTTTCTTACACAAACGCATCACTTTGCTTCAGAAGGCCTTTATTAAAGGGCTGATGAATTGAGAAATTAACTTTCCCTTGAGCTTTTGATCTACAAAAGATAATGGTAATATAAGAATATCCTGTAAGTTTCAGAGCTGAAAACTTCCTTATTAGTCAAAGAAAAGCTTTTATAGACACCAGGCCCAGAAAACGATCGTGAGCATTATTCTTACGTCATAGCGTTACGAAACACACCTCTACAGAACATGGAATTCAGTAGCCCCGCCCACCGACTCATGGAGTTGATCGGTCAATCACAAGCCAGCAGCAATAAACATGTGGAAGAAGACAGCAAGATATTGTGGAAGAACACAGTCGCTGCATATGCTTCCTTTGGATCATAATATTAGTAATGTGTGATACTTCATTTATTTTTTATGAAGTTCCAGCTCACGTGGGGATGAACGTTTGTGTGTTCGCTTAATTTCACTGAGGAATCATTTGTAAATAAGTCTCAGGTGCCGGATTTGCCGACACAATGTTGAGCCTTCTATATTGGATCCGACTGGAATGGTGCAACACACTTATGTGAGTAAAACGTCTTTTTTATATGTAATAGTATTACTAGTCCCGGGGCTGTACCAGACCAAAATGTACACGCCGTCGGCAGAAATTATTTCTTGATCTGGGCGCGCACTTGTGTGTGTGTAAGAATATCGACCGTTCGTGCGGGTGCGGGCCATGTAATACAATCGCGGGTGGATGAGAAATAAATCATTGTGTTTGTTTGATAAAGACAAGTTGCAGTTGCCGCTTTCAAAATAATCTCTTCCTCCTGTGAACTGAACTGACAGGCTAGATATGACAGCGGAGCTGAAGCTCATTAAATATGCAAATCTTATCCAATCCTAGCCGTGGGCGTTTACTTCCAAGTCTCCAGTGCGTCACACCCATCAAAACCCATAGTTTTGGAGAGAGCCTCAAAACCAGTGTAGAAAATAGCCTATTACTTATTAGTTATGATGTTTTTGAATGTAAAAAACACACAAACGTCATAACTTGACCTAAGACAACAGTATAAAAAAAGAAAAAAAGCCGGTTCACCTTTAACCCCTAGAGCCGTGTGGAGTACTTTTATGATGGATGGATGCACTTTTTTGAACTTTCCTACCATTATAAAGCTTGGAAGAGCAATGATTTTTATATTATATATATATATCAGATAACTCAGATTGTATTTGGCTAAAAGAAGAAAGTCACATACACCTAAGATGGCTTGAGGATGAGTAAATCATGGGCTCATTTTCATTTTTGGGTGAACTATCCCTTTAAATCTAGTGTGTTCTTTCAAATCCCTCTCTTCTAAACAGGAGAAACGAAAGTAAACTTTACCATGTCATAAGACTTACGGATCTTAAATAACTTCTCGACCGCAATCAAAACATATAAAGCAACCTCAAACAAACTAGCTGTTAAATTGGCAAGCCAAGACAAGAGTCTGTCAAAATACAAACAGACGATAAGGAACACATGCTTAGTGTCACATCTATTGTTGGAAGTATGGAAGAAAGCCAGCAAAGATAAGAGCAAACAGAGTCTTTACAGTAAATGATTGTTTTTACTCTATTCTTGGAAGGAAGTGTTACTCAAACAGGTTTATTTAGGGAAACCATTATTAATTAAATATACAAATAAAGTGCCATCTACAACTGTCATTCATTCCGACTGAATGCACCGTCCTATGTGTGGTATCAAATTGAGCTGGTCCAGCAACAGCAAGCTGGATTGCTAACAGCATGATGTCATGGCCATTACAGAAATCAGGAAGTAAATTTGCCAGTTGTCTATTGCAGTCCATGTTGACTCTCATAGAGTGCAAATACAGCCAGATGTGACTGACAGTGATATCGAACATAATAAACATTGCTCTCACGGATAACCGATAGCTAATAACCAGCTTATGATGAAAATGCATCTACGCAATAAGTCCATTTATTAATGGGGTGGACAAGTGACAAGCCAATCGTTATGTTTTCACAAAACAGAGGTGTTGCTATGCATTAAATCATTACATTTACAGTATGTTTGGCTTTCAATCTGTTCAATATCCACGTCAGAACAGCATACTAGTCAGCTTTACTACAAGTTCCTCCGGTTGAAGCTCAGATAAGGCCAACATTTTCCTGTTGCTAGCATTAGCTCACCTCTTCGCCCGTTTCCTAGTTTTCTTTTCTTTCTGGAAAAACAAGACAAGATGAAACTGTCACTTTTAAGGTACTGATTGTTCTGTTCTGTCGTAACTGTGACCTGGAAACATGCAATTGTTCTGGCTGGTTATCTCATCTTCAGACGTTTAAACCCATATTAGCATGACTAGCCGGGCGGAACATTCCAGCCAGGTATGTCGTCTCCGAGGAGAGGACAATTTAATACTTGGCTCCTAAATCAGGCACTTAGATTTATCTAGTGCCTGGCACGAAGAGAATACAACATGTTTGCTTTAGCTGGGGAAGCTAGCTGACTAGCTTAGCATGTATATATACATAACTCGTGCCACACTGGTTGCAGACATTGTTAATGCATCACATCAAGCAGTAATTTGAAAAGAATTTTGCTTAGCAATGCCCTAGAAACCTCATAGCAACACTGTAAAAACATTCAGAACACATTAGCAACCACTATTTCTTTTAGCATGAATTATTAGCCACAAGATTCTTTACTCTTCTAAAATAGCCTACACACCAGAATTAAATGTACCCGGAATTCCCCTGGTTTGAAACAATGAATTATGTTTTCTGAAGAATCCATATCATATGCCAGTGTTTACTGAATCTTAAATGAAGTTTTATTGGTTAATTAGGATGTAATATTCTTCTCTTTCCTAGGAACATAGAGATGCACCAGCAACCAAGCAACGGGAAAGATGACCCACCTTTCTGTCCACAGACATCCTCTTGACACATACAGTATTCATATGAATCTAGCATCTTCTGCAAAGCTCTGGAAAGATCTGAATGACAATGCACAACACAACAGGTTCTTCAAACTTTTTTGTCCCGCTTTTTTTTTTTTGCAGAAACACTAAATATTATGTGCAATTTGCATATGATAAAATGCGCTCAAATGTATTTATTACATTACAGCAACATTATAGAAAGTATATAATAAAATAATATAATGCCTAGTAATGTTAATATACACTTTTCTATAGTCAATAAAGAATTTAATAATAATATTGATGCAGCACCTTTTTACAAACTCAAGGTCCTTTTACACTAGAAGACAGCTAAACATGGCAGCAGGCATACAGATGGGAATAAATAATCCCTGGATGTAGAGAAACATAACACACACACACTAAGGAGAAGAGAAACACAGGGTGAAAATGTATTTTTTAAAGGGATACTCCACCGCTTTTTCATATTCAACAATGTTATTCCTAGCCTGACGTGGTCATACTCAGATTCTAGTCAGAATATGAGTCTGAAACTGCTCCATTAGGCTGTGATTATGGGGCGTGTTTCAACCGAACCAGGAAAGACCTCAATTGGACAGATCTACAACCAATCAGAGCAACGAAGCGACGTCAACAGAGCTCAACTGCACTGTGTTGCCAAGTCCGCATTTTTTTCCCCGCAGGTTGTTTTCTATGTCCGCGGGTTGAAGCGACTATTATGTGATATATAGACCCATAAGTGCGAATTTTAGCAGGCAACCTTGCCAAAATAACACACATTTTACCCCCCAAACACCATTTTTCCCACGGAGAACCCCCCGAGAAGCTATTGTTTAGGGCTAGTAGTTGGCGGGTTTTGTTGTAAAAACTTGGCAACCCTGTCTGCACATGCGCTGAAATCAGGCTGGAATACACAATCTTTGCCGGTTTTGTAAAAAAATTAAAGAATTTAATGATACACAGAAGATGATACTTACCCAACATGATCTTCATTTCTGAGAGAAATAGTGACGGTGAATGCATGACAAGCTCTCCGTTTAGGATTCAAACAAATATAATCCAAGCCCCTTTGATGACGTGCATGATTACGTTACTGTTGATCGTCTGTCCCGTCGTCGTCTAAAGCCCGCCCTGATGATTTCATTGGTCCGAACAGTTTCTGTTCGGGGATAATTACTCCTCTATGGATCGAGGCCAGACTGAACTGCCCGACCTAAAAATGTTGTGGGCGGGGCTAAGTTCGGCTGGCATCCAGGCTATGTTATTCCCTTAACTAAAACAAGTTAATGCATACCTCTCTCGTCTCAGTGCGTGCACTTAATCTCTCTGACATGCGGTGACGATCTGATAGCATTTAGCTTAGCCCACTAAGCCCAGTTCATTCACTATAGTACCAAACAGAGATCAAGTAAGAAGCAACCAAACACCTCCACGTTTTCCCTATTTAAATACAGTTACACAAATAGCTGAACGACCTAGTATGGTGACACAAAATAAAACGTGGCGCTTTTCGTAGCGGGTTAAAATGGAACTATAATGTAGGAACTTTAGAATAGTATGGCGGAATAGCAATTTTGTAGAGTACTTCGACTCGTCGCAGTAAAAAGTCATGCCTGAAAAATCCTCCCTCACATCTCCCCCTCCCCCCTATTGACAGAAATGAGAGGGAGGGGGACTTTTTTAGGCTTGACTTTATACTGCGCCGAGTCGAAGTACTCTCAAAAATTGCTATTCCATCATTGTGATCTTTGTCTGAAAACTTAAGTTCAGACATTCCTTTGTGTTCTGCAGAAGAAAGAAACTCATACAGGTTTGGAACAACTTGAGGGTGAGTAAAAGATGACAGAATGACTCTTAAATTAATCAAAGTGATGTATATTCACTTACACCCATGACTGTCATAGCAGTTTTAACAAGACTGATTGGACTGAAAGATTGCCATACCAAGCTTGCATCCAATAATTTAACAAACTACCAAAAACTGCTTGATAAAATAATAACATACTCATCTGATTTACACCAAACAACATAAGCCTTCTTAAAAAATACAGTCACTGCTAGATGTGGGCTTTAGTAAATGAACAAACAATGACTTCCCCTAAATCCACCTTCTAAATGATATTATCGTAAATGATTACTGGATCTTTTTGGGTCCACTATCACATCCTTTTTTTTCAGCATTTACAATAGGGTGATTATGTAATGTAATGGACATCTTTAGATTAGTGGGAAAAGTCCTAGATAAATATCCAACACGTGGCAATCAGACACAGTGGGAACCACCTGTAAATCCACATTTGCAACACAACCGTGCCAGCTGAATCAACATGGAATACAAAGATGGCCGATATATCTGCTCCCACACAGGCTCTATTGCAATGACCTGTTAAGCCATAAACGTTTTCCGATCTATGTGCAAAGGGGGTGGCGGGTGCCACAGAGGAAATGCTGACGGTAACGCAGACTGAGAAAAGCCATTGCACAAAGCTTCCTGAACAATCAACACAATAGCGCAGGTCTTTCTCTTTTATGTGCTCATCAGAGGGGGATTACATGTGCGTCACTGATACAAAACAAAAGAGAGGGCATCTCACAAGGTCCTCATAATTAATTGTTGAAAAGACCTGAAGCAACATGGAGCACGTTTGCTAAAGTAAGGGATAATGTACAGTGAGACGGTCATTATTGCAAAATTAACCTTGACAAATGGGTTTGCATCACCCTAAAGGGGTTTATTCCAGATCAATAGTCTTCCAAATGATGGCTTTGTTATATACACACATTACGCAGTCATTATAAAAGACATTATAAAGATATTTTATCTTTAAAGCCTTTATATATAATGCATTATAAAGGTATTTAACGCATTAATTATCCCTTGTAATGCATCTTATAATGCAGTGCGTTGTCTCATGAGTTATTGTAACCACAGTTATAATACATTACGATACTTATCTTTTTATTGTTGCAACTTTTGAAATTATAATGCATTAAAACACACTGAAATACACATAATACACTGAAAAAAATGTACTGCTTGTTCAAATTGCTTAATTAAAACGAGCTAAAGCAACACAATTGCTATACATTTTGTCCCAACTTAATTTGATTGGGTTCAATCCACTGAAATATAAATCAAAGTGAAGTCAAAATTAATCTGTTTGTGTTACATGAATGATTTGTGTTGCGTTAACTGAAACTGGGCGGGGCTTGTTAGTTCACAGCATGCTTTGCATAGGGCTAAATCAAAAGCAAGTAAATGTTGGTATTTTGTAAATGTTGAATATTTAATTATTTTGGAATTATTAGAACAATTTAAATTACAGTGGATTACCATTGTGGAGAAGAGTGGAGCATTTGCTTAGTCTGTTGTCTAATACAACTAATGTCATAAACGCTTTGCTGAAAGAGCTTTAAATGCTTAGCATTTACAATACTAATGTGTGCTATTGCTAGCTAGAAGTTTGTCATTTAGCTAGTGCAGTATTATAGTTCAGTTATGTAACATTAAAGTATATTAAATTGAAGTGAATGAATGAATATATGAAATTGAATGTCTGAATCATGACAGGGGGGTCATAAAATTCACTTTGAAACTAATTAATTGAGTCACTTAAAATGTATTCATTCCATGATGTTGAAGTTCCATGAACAAATTATGTTTGTTTAACGCAATTGATTCATGTGGGACCGATGTACACAATTAAATAATGTAAATCCAACGCACTTTTTTTCAGTGTATGACAAACCCCCCATTTCAGATGTAACAACAGTCATGACATGTGTTCCTTTGCTTGAGGACAGTGCTGACCATCGCTCCGGAAAGGAAGCCCCAGAATGAGTCTGACCAGGGGAGTGAGCCTGCGACACCAGAGGTTTAGGAAATGCTGGTGGTAATGGAAACTCAAGACTGGCTGATAGACTTCAATGCGTAGGTATTGACTCCCACCCTATTCTACTATTGTACTTTGTTCTTCATCGCTGTGTTAAGACAGCACTGTGGACTGGACTGTGATCTGTCAGTTTGCTCAGGATCATCACTATTTTAAGACAGCATTGAGAATCACCGCAGAGCTCAGCCAGTCCTCCAGCCCGCCTCTGCTGGATGTTTACAGCCCTCCGCCATCTATGGGGATGCCTTGCTGTGGCATTGAACCTCAGGTCGTTCAATCACCAGCGGCGCCTGAGCGAGAGGATCCTGCACCTCCGCCTCCGGGCCTCTGATCACTTCGCTCCATCTCGGCCCATCAACATGTTGGCTTCACCGAGACTCCTCCCACCTTCGGCTCCAACAGGTTCCCTCGTCCCACCGGCTCCACCTTGGTCAGTCGTCAATCCACTTCTGCCACGGACTTGCGGGCTGTCCGCTGCGCTCCGTCCTTCCACCCCTACAGCTGCAGTGGGTTTCTCCTTCACTTCGGGTATGCCTCAGTCCTCAGTCACACCTGCTCTGCCTCAGTCCTTGGGCACTCTAGATCCGCCTCAAACACTGAGGTCTCCAGTGCCAACAATGTCGCTCAGTTCCAACGACTCTCTGTCTGCGCCTTGCTGCTTTCACGTGGTGAAGAGACGGATGGGAAACCGAGGCCAGAGTAATTTAAAAATACTACTGTTATTGTGTTACAAAATGTAGGCTAGAAAGTAGTTGTTTAAAGCTCAAATCAGCGGTTTATTTATTAAGAGAGCGTTTTATGTTTTTTATTTATTATTTTTTTACACCATCAGGGGGTGTAATAATTATAAAGTAACGTTTTGGGTGAACTATTTCTTTAAATGTCAGCCCTAAAGTACCTAATAAATAGTAATATTAAATAAATAAAAGCCAAATAAAACTAGACAGAGTATATCTAAACATTCAAAGAACATAAAGATAATTACACAAGCTATATTAAAAAAAATTAATCAGAGATTAAAATACATTAAATATGCCAATGTTGTCCATTTTTTCTTGATCTGTAAATTATTAAAGTGCTGGGGCACTACACGTAAAACCTTTACTTTTAACCTTTAAAACTAAATGTATTTGTCTTAGTTTGCATTTTCATTGCCCATTTCTCAGTCCTTCTTTTAGCGCTCATCCCCAAAGCCAGACTAAGAGCTTTTAGCTTAATATTTAACTACAGATAACATTAACTTAAAATAGCAACGGATGCTCTTAATGATACCATCAGTGCTGTAGAAAGCAATGGTTATCACTCCACACAATAAGTTTATGGCTCTGTCTACTTTCTCTAAAAACAACCAGCTCGACTATTAATAAATAGACTGCTGCTGAGGTAAGAACTGTACTTTAGGCTTCTTAACTAAGTGGAAATACAATTCAATAAATTAAACTAACTCTTGAAAGCAACCAGCAGACGTAAAGTGGATGTAGTTAGTAAATAATGCGATCAAACCAATGTCTTGCCTGTCACAAATACTAGTTTCAAATAGAGAAATTATACGTAAAATGAACAGCTGGGTAATCAAATCATGCCAAGATGTGCTCGGCCATGCTGGTTCCTCATAAATCAAATGCTTAATTTAATTGGATTTGAGAGCATTTAGAAAAAGAACTTCTGAACAATAATAAAAAAATGCACAACGGGGACAGAAAAGAACAGTTAATTCATCTGGAAAGCCAAACAAATAGCAGTGATTGCTGTTGACAGTGCCTAACTGTGCAGAGCTCGACGTGGCAAGACGTTGGGCCTAACCATGCTGAAAAGAGTTGCCTGGCAACTGTGAGATCTTTCTCTGGTTTTCTCTATAGAGTTAGCCTGGACTTTTCTGGAAAACGCTCTAAAGATAAAACACTCTAAAGAGGACTAGAGCCATTTTCACAAACAGGGATAATTCAGGGTTTCATTTCTTGCATTGTGAAAGTAAGCAATTACTAAATAATATGTTGTAGCTAATCTTCTGTGCTGTTTTATGCAAGTTTATTCAACGGTTCCTTTAGGTTCTCAAACCTTATTGGCTGAGAGCTTGTTCCAGACATGCGATATTCCAACACCCTTGCATTGTTGCAGAATGTACACTGCGTAAACATGTTTTATTCAGAAAATGTACAAATCTAGTTTATAATTCCTTTTTAAATAATAATTTCATAAAAATTATACAAAATATATATATTTTTTTTTTAAATAATTACGTTTTTAATGTTGTTCTTTTGGTAGAATGTTGTAATGTTGTTGTTCGTTTAATATGGAGTTGGCCCACTCTTTGCAGCTATAACAGCTTCAACTCTTCTGGGAAGGCTTTCCACAAGGTTTAGGAGTGTGTTTATATGAATTTCTGAGCATTCTTCTAGAAGCGCATTTGTGAGGTCAGACACTGATGTTGGAAGAGAAGGTCTGGCTCGCAGTCTCCGCTCTAATTCATCCCAAAGCCAGGTGTTCTGTCGGGTTGAGGTCAGGACTCTGTGCAGGCCAGTCAAGTTCGTCCTCACCAAACTTGCTCATCCACCATGTTTTTATGGATCTTGATTTGTGCACTGGTTGCAATCATGTTGGAACAGGAAGGAGCCATCCCCAAACTGCTCCCAAAAAGTTGGAAGCATTAAATTGTCCAAAATGTATTGGTGTGCTGAAGCATTAGGGTTGCCACCTTCACTGTGGCAAAATAAGGGACTGATTATGAACTGATTATTTCAACAATGAGAACTTGACAGCTCAACAATAAACCATAATAAAACATAAGATCAAGTATTATATATTATTTTATATTTTTTTATTTTATATTATTTACATATTACATATTTACAATAATATTACATATTATTACATTATAATTTACATTTGATTATTTTTTTATTTCTAAAGAACTATTTAGTAGCCTATTTGGGGTCCTTTAAAGGGATAGTTCACCCAAAAAAATACAATTATGTCATAATTTACTCTTGTTTCTATGTTCTGCTGAACACAAAAGAAGATATTTTGAAAAATGTTGTAACCAGGCTGCTTTGGGGGCACCAATGACTAATTAAGAGTTCCTTTCACTGGAACCAATGGGCTAAGCCCAAAACCCTTAAAAAAAACCCACCCCATAATCTCCCCTCAACCAAACTTTACACTTGGCACAATGTAGTCAGGCAAGTACTGTTCTCCTGGCAACCGGCAAACCCAGACTCGTCCATCAGATTGCCAGACAGAGAAGTGGAATTTGTCAATCCAGAGAAGATGTCTCCACTACTCTAGAGTCCAGTGGCACTATCCTTTACACCACTGCATCTGACGCTTTGCATTGCATTTGGTGATGTAAGCTCTCTACACTCTGTTCTTGAACTAATCTTAAGGCCACACAAAGTTTGGAGGTCTTTAGCTGTTGAATCTGCAGAAAGCTGCTGACTTTTGAAAACTGTGCGCCTCAGCATGTGCTGACCCCGCTCTGTGATTTTACGTGGCCTACCACTTCGTGGCTGAGTTGCTGTTGTTAACAATAGCCTCCACATTTGTTATAATACCACAACAGTTAACTGTGGGATATTTAGTAGTGAGGAAATCTCATGAATGGATTTATTGCACAGGTGGCAGCCTATCACAGTACCACGTTTGAATTCACTGAGCTCCAGAGAGCGACCCATTCTTTCACAAATGTTTGTAGAAGCGTCTGCATAGGTGCTTGATTTTATACACCTGTGGCCATGGAAGTGATTGGAACACCTCCAATCAATTATTTCGAGGGGTGTTCCAGTACTTTTGGCAATATAGTGTATGTCAATGGGATATTTCTAATATGCTTTAAGACAAATCATGAGAAAATTAAAAGTCAATACCATTGCTAACTATTTTGTGTTTAAAATTTCAGTGAACAAAACCACGATTTGCAATCACTGGTGTTTCTTGCATCACAAACTACCTTGCAAACAATCATGTCAACGCTTGGGCGGACTTTAGCATACCATTAACAGCAAACTACTAGCAGGGGATCCTGGTATATTTTTCTATTGATATGAAAAAATGGGTACATTTAGCAATATAGCAGGTGTACGATGTATATCACGATGTCTTTCTCCACTGAGTTGTTCAAAGCGTTTCTAAGGATGTTCATATTGAGAAATCAGCTGTCTGACTCTAAGATGGCAAACAGGAAAATGGTTTGTGTAACATAAGCAAAAGCAACACATTATTCGCTGTAATAATTTAGTCAAGCAAAAGGCCATTTTGTGACCGTTATGTGTCCAACATTGTAAAGAGTGATACCATTGTGCAATTAGCTAATTAGCATATTCATGGCTCTGCGCATACTAAATGAAACAAGGGTGTAGAGTTACATTCAAGCTATTTTAAGACATGCTAAGACAAGTTGTTTTTTTCACAGGAAAAACATTTAAATATATTATTTGAAAATTTTAAGAATTGACTACTAATTATTGACTACAGGGGACTTTAAATATTATGTGTAGTAACACATTTGTTATTAATTTTCTCCAAAATGACTCGTATTAGATTAGTCTTAATGAAATGATTAAAACAGTCATCTATGACCATCTGTTAAACAAGTTATGCATATTCTGATGGTTATGGATATGTGTGCTCTTTATGTATGACTTCCATCTTTCATTCATTCCCACTATATCTCCCTTTCTACATATTGATGTCATGCATAAGAGTGCACAGAGCAGGTTGTACGCAGTTTTGTTTTCAAGTATTCCTGTACATGCATAAATGCGACAGTTCTGCAAGAGAAGCACATGACAAACCCATGTGCTTCAACGTGTTATGTGATCAAAGTGATTTAGCATAGAGTAGAGTGTGTTATACTCACACTAAAGTTAAATGATTAGAGTCTAAGGAGTAACTTAACAGTTTAACATAAACAATTATTATTCCTGGGACTGTCTTAAGCAACATTTTCTGAGACTGAGGTAATTATATGCTGTTTGTAAAGGAGTTGGTCGTTTTAAAGCTCAAACAGCATGGGGGGATGCACGCCACTATCATGCACACTTAGAAATCAGGGTAACATTTTAGTTTAGGGTCAAATTCTCACTATTAAACTGCTTATTAGCATGCAAAATATGGTTTATTAGTACTTATGACCTAGACCTTATTCTGCATTATCATTAATCCTACCCAATACGTAAACTTAACTTAACTCTGTAAACCTAACACTCAAAATAATTAATTGGTTTGGCGTACAAAAATTTACTTTTACAAGTACTTTGAACTTTCTTTTGAGTTCTAAAAACGGACACATTTTAAGTAATCTGAATTATTTTATTGCTTTTAGTTTTACAAACTTGTTTCTTTAAATTTAGACTTAAATTAAAACTTAAATTTAACTGAAACTAAAACTGGGCTGGGATTTCTATTTCCCAGCATGCTTTAAAAAAATCAAAAGAGACAGTAAATGCCAAAAATAAGTGTTATATTAAGGTTATTAGTTTATTTATTTATTTGTTGTGCAAAGATGATTTATTAGTGTTTAATGTTATGCTAGTTTAGTAGAGTCTCTGTTAAGTAGGGTTACCATGCACTGACAATTGGAACATAAGCGTTTAAGAACAGATATTTGTCAAATGTATTATACTGCTGTCCTTATTTAGCAAGCTAATGCTACCAGAGCATTATGTAACCAAATTAGCAAGGTGTCAGTTATTGAATTAGCTAGTTAAAGCTAGTCGAGATTCCACTACTAAAATTTTGAGATTACATTATATTTGTAAGTTAAATTTATGAATTAGCTTACTTAAATATTTCAAGTTCAGAACCATTAAAATGTATGATTACAAAACAAAAAAATGCAAGTTCCGATTACTTAAAAATTGAGGCAACTGAGTTTTGCCAACTTATTTGGGTTTACAGTGTCCCTTACTAACTATTAATAAGCAGTAATTAGAATTTTATTGAGGCAAAAGACATAATTAATAGTGAGAATTGGACCCTAAAGTGTGACCAAAATCATACCAATCTGGAATCAGTTTAGCTCTTGAAATATAGGGGTTTAAGTGGGATTAAAGATCTAGATCAGCGGAAAATCCTACCCTTCCTTCTACTCTTGCTAAATGCGTGCCAAGCTGGCAAGCCTTAGCCTAGTCAGCAATCCTGTTTGAAAAATGGGAGGAGCATGGGCCATCTCTGTCTCAAGTTACTCTATTATAATCCCTGCAAAGGTCAGCAGGAAACAACAGGCTTATAGGAAATCAGAGAAGGTGAGTTATTTTGCAATCAGTGCCGCCTTTTTATTATTTACCTCCTCCTTTGAAAGATCAGTGAATGGTAAGCCCCACCAAGTATTACTTATGTCACAAAAGGCTAACTACTGCTCTTTTGGGTTTAGCCCTGAGAAAGCACAGGTGCTACTGCTGCTACTGTAATTGTGAGTTTCAGATCCCACTGACAAGCCATCTTCAAACCTGCCTATTACCAGCACCGATCAAAGAAATGCCTTGGTGAGGGGAAAAAAGGAAGCCACATTGATTTGCCTTACAAGGTGTACTTTGCCTAAGGAAATAGTTGAAAAAAACAGCCTTATTTAACTGATACAAATATGTTTTCATCTGCCACAAGAGCAATTTTTTTGTGTGTGTTTTCTCCATCAGTCTAAGCATCCCAGTGTAATGGCAATCCAGCCGCTCAAGATGAGACAGGGAAAAATGAAGGCCATTACGGAAATGAGGAACCTTTTAAGATTGCCGTGCTTTGATTCAGTCACAGCTCTTCTCATCATGAATAAATGATTATTTGTTGACTGAACACCTAAAATTATGCTTCCTGTTGAGAACAAAAGACCACAAGACTGATATAGTTTTTAGTGTTTAATAAAAAAAGAAATCTTTGGCAGATAAACAGATTTAGAAATAAATAACACTTAATTTAATACATACAAATACATGCATGGTCACACTCCCACACAATAAATTAAGCAATTTGGATCAGCTGGGTTTATAATGTGATAATGCTAGTGAGAGGAAGATCACAGTTGCCCAGAATATAGTCTCTTTTCATTGTGGACATCTTGTTTACAACTTTGAATCGAAGTGTCCTCTGGCAGAGATCCTCTTCTGATACACCGTCAAAGAAAAAGTCCTCATTGAAGATTGGATTGCGGCTCTTCCTGATAACCGTGCTCCGCTGTTTCTGGACTTTTCCAGGCATGAGAGAGAGGCTAATGCTGCAGTTAATGCTTTTAGGATCTACAGACAGAGCATACAGGCCTTCCGCGCTAATGAGGCGGACACGCAGTCTCTGGTTTTCAGGGCAATACTCTGCTGACAGCCGCAAGGTCCCATCCCTTCCTACAGGTACCAAATTCTCTTTCATCACCCTGTCCCTGTGCAGAACCAAGTCCATGGGGAAGATAGCCGGAGGGGCCAAGCTGAAACCACACTGGAGAGGTTCTACAAGGCCGTCAGATGCTCTCCTCATGATGTTGGGACTGTTGTCCGTGGAGCTGCTCTCGTCCGTCGATAAGGAATTGTTTCTGGACATGGCAGCCTTCCGGAGGTTGCGGTATAGGATTTTCTCATGGTTAAGTGCTTTGAGGAGAGAAGATTTTGGTGGGCATCTGTTCAATAGAGGAGAACTGAAGGGGGATGATTCTGCAGAGGAGGTAGTATCGCTATCCAGAGTTCCCTGTCGGTGCAGGGTGAAGCCTTTTGGAGAAAGTCTGGAAGTAAGAGTGTTCAGGCTAAAGGAAGAAGGGGAGATTGAAGATGACACAATGGGAGAAGATGGCATGGAAGATTTGGAGCAAGTGCTTGACCTACTCCGGGGAAGAACCAACGGGAGTCCACTCGAGTTAGGGTCGTTGTGGAAGAGGGACTCCTTTCTCCTGGTGTGTGGACTTTCCAGCAAAGTGCAAAAGCCATAGCAGGTTTGAGCTTTGGCTAAATGGGGCAGGGAAAGCGCAGCCTGGCTTTGAGGATCGGCATTGGTGGTTTCCTCATCACTACAGCTATTGTCATATGGCCCATCGTCAACACTCTCCACCTGGATGATATGGTTATTGGATAGCTCTCGGTTATTGACCTCTCTCTTTGGACTTCCATTCTCACAGGGAGACACTCGGATACATGGAGTCGGCCTTCCCTGCTCAGTACTCTTGCCCTCCACTGGGCTTGAGATCTTGGGGGGAATGCAGAACTCCGGAATGGTGTCCGGGGTAATGATGTTTGGACACAGCAAGACTTTCTTGGCTTTGTCAATGGATGACCTGTCTCCGAACATGATGTCTCCGATTTTGAAGCTGTATTCCATAATTGGAATTGGCAGGTTGGTCCTTTCGACGGACACTCTGATCTTCTCTACCACCCACATGGGAATTCAGTTTGGACTGACACTGCAAAAATGGAAGGATCTGTGGTCATAAGTCTGGTCCATTTAGTTTTATTCCAAAATTTTGCAATAGTTTGTATGACTTTCTATCTTATAGACAAAACATTTTGTATGCTGCTTACCTTGTGTACTTGATTCTCCGGTGCAGGAATTGAGCGTCGGCTCTGACAGGTCCTTGTTCTGTATGCTGCATTAAACAAGGTCTTCAGGGTGATAGCCAAGAGTCTCTAACCAACAGGCTCAGACTCTCTACTGTTAGACCGGCTTCTCTCTGTGACACATGTGAAGGGCTCTTGGCCTTTTATACAGAACAGCACTGTGGGCGGAGAGAAGGGCTATTCCATCACACCCACGAGTGGTAAGAGAGGGCTGCCTTGCTTTCAAGGCTACTGGTTCCTATAGAAACTCGCTAGCCACAAAACTTTGATCTATGAAACCCAAGACTAGGAATGGTAAAGGCCAGTCTGATAAGCAAATTGCAATGTAATCCACATTTGTCTGATAAAACTAAGGCATTTGTGTGTGTTTGAATTTCCAATACTCTGTTCGAGAATTGTAATGTTAGATGTGGGTTGCAGGTTAATGATAACTAAAAATGACGCAAATCCAAATGCCTCTGGCACTTTTTCATGCAAAGATGACAATATTAGTTATACCAATGATGGAAAACAGACTTTGATGTATCTGGGTCAGCAAATACAAAGGTCTAAAGCAAATTTACCGAGCTTAGAAACTCATACACAAGCTAGACACAATAATCCCTTGTTACGCCCTATAAAACTATAATGGAAAGGGGCCTGCTGATTGTGTGATGAGTCTAAGATGAATTATTGCTTATAATAAAACATTTGTCTGCCTTTTTGCAGTTCTTATTCATAGAGATATTTATATTGACAGAACCATATTTTATTCATATTGAAGCAACCACATAATGCAACAATGAAGCAACAGAAACTATGTACTAGCATTTAAAATAATAATTTGATAAAATGCTCTTATTGTGTACATGCATGTTTATATATTGAACTTATATATTTTTTAAATCCTGCTTGGAATTACAGCTGTAATTCATTTCTGTAATCTACATCTACAAATACACTGTTGACACTTCCCTTACACCTTCGCATACCACCATTGCAATATTGCAAATAAATATGAACACAATAAGTATATTGTACTTTTTTTTGATGCAAGTACATAGTTAAGGTGTAACTGAAATGTTTATAGTTTACAAAATAAAACTTTACATGCACAATCTTAGTCTGAGTATGCTCAATAACCAGTAAATCATGAAAATATGCAAGAATATAATTGCAGAAACCTGTATAGAGGAGTGCTATCTTGGCTAGACGTTGATCGGAATAAATACAGACATTTCAACAATGCCCTCTTGTGGCAGGATATAAAGGTGTTTTGTGAAATTTTGGATCTGCTTAATATTCTCTGTGGAGTCTATTTACTTTTATAAAATGCGTGCAGTTTACCCATTGGTAAGTACCTTCGCAGAGGTGATTTACAGTATCTTTCTCATTCTACAGCTGTCTAAGACGTCATGCTTGATATTTATGTCTTTGTTTACTGTTAGCTCGTGGTCAAAGTTCGAGGGGGGTATTGTAGTAACCTAAGAGAATCAGAAAGGTGGACAGACATAATGGTACTAGAGTGTAGTGATGCCTTTCTGGTGGTTTCTAAGAACTGTTGTGATCACAGTGAGTAATATTTAAGGCTTTCACAGCAGGAAAGGCTCACTCTAATGTTTGAAAAGCATGAAGTAAACAAGTGCTTCAATGTTGATAAAACTTTTTAAATAGCACTTAGAAGTCATTTAGAGATTATGAACAGCTGTACAGGAAGTAGGATTGTGTGATACACACCGCCGCAAAAGTCACTCCATACCTATTCCAGACTAGTTTTGGTGGCTTTTCTTTAGTGAAGACAGCACTGGATTTGCCCAAGACTACACTTTTAACTATCCAATTTTAACTTTTTAACAACCAATTCAAGTGTGTCAACAAAAGACTAGTGTTAATCTTTATGGTAAAATAATAATTATTGTAGCATTTATTTATTTTTTATTTTTGAAAAGGGGAAGAAAATAAAGCATTCTCTATTTTTTAACAAATTTGATACTCTTATTACAGTACTTCACCTTAAAGGTGCGCTAGAATGAAAAATTGAATTAACCATGGCATAGTTGAATAACAAGAGTTCAGTACATGGACATCACATACAGTGAGTCTCAAACACTATTATTACCTTCTTAATATGTAAATCTTGTTTGTGAAAAACACCGAGGAAAAACATGCGATTCTCAACATAACGCTAACTGTGACGCAATCGCTGGGGATCATTAAAATATACGCCCTCAACATTTGTATACGGCAGCACATGCGTCATGCGAGGATAGTGAAAATGGCAGATCAAGGGAAAAGATGTTATGTTCCAGGCTGTGCAGGGGACGTGGGGACTTTTCATACCCTTCCCACTGAACAAAACTGTCAATAGGCATGTTTATCTATAACCGGACACCGCAACAATTTAATGAAAAGTTGTTTGTTTGCTCGGCCCATTTCACCACGGACAGTTTTTCTAACCTGAACAATAGCAGGCTTCACTCAGCGTCTGATAATGGAAAAGTGGCAATTCAAACTGTATCCCCGCGAGCAGTAAGTACTGATTTTATCCACTTATTGACTGGCTAAACAATTTCTGATTTAACTGGAAGTTTCTTAGTGAGACAACATTAACAATATCCCCTGTGTTTTCTAGATCCAATGCAAGATGCTAGTACAGTAGCAATAGGAAACTCTAAGAAGTATATACATCAGTATGACAAATGTCAAAGTTAAAATTATTTCCTGCCAGTGTTGTCATACTACAAATCTACAACCGTAGATACATATGGCAATCCCTTTTGTCGGATAGAATTATAATTTAGCCTATAAGCTATTTTCATCTACAACACATAGCTCAGGAGCTAACTATGTTATTTTAGTTGCTTACAGATTGCTCACTTGATCCTTCTAGCTAATGTCATCTCCACCACTTAAGTTGAAACTGTAGTAATTTGACAAGGCATCGTCAAATTGTTAAGAAAGAAAAAGAAAGAAAGAAAGAAAGAAAGAAAGAAAGAAAGAAAGAAAGAAAGAAAGAAAGAAAGAAACTGTAGGCTACTGTACTGTACAACCAACATATTTGTGCGCTAACATTACCCAGTTCGCTGTTTAGAGTTTGTGATTCAAAGTGAAGAAGCTATCATTGTACAATTAAAACGGTGATGCATTACAGTGATTCAAATGTTTTTAAAATGCTAAAAACAAAGTTGTGACTGCGGACAATATGAGTTAACGTGTAAAGTTAATATTATATGCTAGTTCATATGTAGGCTGTAGGCATATGTAGGTAGTCACATACTCTATATGTAGATATCAGAGAACAATTTAACATATTGTTTCAACTCATACTAGGGCACGTTTAAAGGAAGTGTATGTAAGATTGTGGCCAAAACTGGTACTGCAATCACTTTCAAATGACTGTAGAGCGTTGTATCCCCTCTAGCAATAAACAACATGCCGAAGAATATAGCAAGATATGGCGCTATTCCTGGTTGTGGAAGAACACAGTCGCTGCATAAGCGTCCTTCAGATCATAATATTAGGAATGTGTGGTTGAACTTTATTTTTAATGAAGTTCCAGCTCACGTGGGGATGAACGTTTGTGTGTTTGCTTCATATCACAGCAGAAGCGTTTGTAAACAAGTCTCAGGTGGTGCTGGATTTGTAGACATATTGGCCCTATTTTTTTTTAAAGTGCGTACACCAAATTTCCAGCGTACACCTTGCGTACACCCAAAACCACGGTGACTTTGAGATTTATCAATATAGACGTTGGCGTACGGCACGCTCAGATCCTACGCCAGCTCAGGAGGTGGTGTACGCGCGTTTTAAGTAAGTGCGAAAATGAGCAGAAAAACAATTCCTAACACCACAAAACGCACTGGCAAATATATGCTATATTATGACCCACTGTAAAACAACAACAACAACAACATAGTAATTATAAACTTCAGTGCGTATTTTTGTGCAACATGGACTTCAATGTTTAATTTGTGTGACTTTACCAAAGCATTTGATTTGTAGGCAGATGTATTCCTCCAGTTGCGAGCCTGTGCGCTGTACCTGACGTTCCAGGCCCGACAGCTACGCACGGACTGGGACTGAAAATAATTCAGACTGATAAAATAATAAAAATGACATTCTTCTTCTTTTAAATAATAATAAAATAAATAATAACAACATTCTTCTTCTAAATAACAATAAGCGTCATTAATAATAAAAATCATAATAATATTAAGAAGAAGAATCTTACAAATTGTCATGCAATTATTAATGTGAACGAATGGTACTCCACATATCATCATCATCATATCGTACACCCCAATACATGTGCCGGTGATACGAAATTAAAAGCTAATTGTTTCAAAACATGTGCTATAAAATAATGCATTGCGATAGGTCATTTCTCATCCAAACAGCTATTTAAACTGCTGGAGTGCGCTTCTCAACCCCCACACTAATAACAGTACTTGTAATTTGGGTCCATATTTTGTTTTTGTGGGTGCCTTTAATCCCACTCTTAAAACTCCCAAATAAAACAATTTCGTTTTTTGTCATTTTGGTGATGGTTTTGATCTCCACGTCGGTGAAGTTTCGCTTCTTTGCCGTCTTCCGTGTGTCCATGGCGTAAAATGAGGGTGTGGGGGAGGCGGAGACTTGAATATATAGGGGCGTGTTATTCTAATGACGATCGTTTTCAGCTGTGGCATTTATCAAGGGCAAGTATTGCGTACACCTGGATTGCAAAGGTGCGCACAGCTTCATAAATCAGGCGGTGAGAGGAGTGTAAGCATAATTTACGCCAACCTATACGCCCGTTTCTATGCAAGATTGATAAATGAGGGCCATTGAGATTAAAACACAACGCTGTTTCTTCTATATTGGATCTGACCGGAGTAATGGTGCAACACACTTATGTGAGTAAAACGCGTTTTTTATATGTAATAGTATTGAATTGTTATAGATCGTTTTGCTTGTGTACGTGTCTAACAGAGCATACCTTAGCTTTAGCACGCTGGACTCAGACATGTATGGGCCAGGGCTCGCAAAGCTCAATGTCCTGATACAAAGTCCGATGAATCTCGTAATATTCCTTTATTGTTCTGAAATTCTCTCTCTTGACGTGACATTTGAAGGGCGAGCGCACACGTGTATGTGTGCACGCGGATCGCGCTCATATTGAACGATCGTGCGGGCTAGGTAATACAAAAATAATAGTTCAAACAATCGAGGGTGGATGAGAAATAAATAATTGTGAAACTGAACTGACCAGAGGAGCTGAAGCTCATTAAATATGCAAATCTTATCCAATCCTAGCCGTGGGGCGTTTACTTCTAAGTCTTCAGTGCTGCACGCCCATCAGAACCCAGTGTTTTGGAGAGAGCCTCAAAACCAGTGTAGAACATAGCCTATTACTTATTAGTTATGATGTTTTTGAATGTAAAAACCACACAAACATCATTAGTTGACCTCAGACAACAGTATAAAAAAAACTGAAAAAGCCAGTTCATGACATCTTTAAATAACAATATCCTGGTCAGACTACAGTTGTCAGTAAGTATTTGAAATTAACATGATTTCTTAATGTCTAGTGACATTTCAGGGCCATTTTATGATTAACTAAAACAAATTTCTTATATACAGTTCCTTTAACATACCATAAATGCCACTAAACCTGTCCGTAACCTTACCTGAATCCCACCTCAATAGCATCTACAGTGTTTTACAGTACACCTCTAGTAGAACAACAAATACATTGCACATAACAACTATTCTTTTTTATGTATTTTACAGAGCATTTAAAGACACCTAATATAAATTGTGACCAAAAATAAAATACACAGTACAGAGCGCAGGTAAGACTGGATTCTTCTACAACACAAAGTTTACATGGAGAAAAATAATAATTAGTAATAAATACAGTGCACTTTTACAACCACTGGACACATGCACACAGACACACTTGTATATGTGGTTTACGGGAATACAAACTGAATATTCTATCCCCCTACAATAACCCTACCCTTAAAGGTGCCCTAGAATGAAAAATTGAATTAACCTTGCCATAGTAAAATAATAAGAGTTCAGTACATGGACATCACATACTGTAAGTCTCAAACACCATTGCCTCCTACTTCTAATGTAAATATCGTGCATGAAAAACACCACAGAAAAAGAAATGATTCTCAACATAAGGCCAACCGTGACACAAGCGTTGGGGATCATTTATATGCACGCCCCCAACATTTGCATCTGTCCAAACATGTTCATTGTCAGGCGGAACTGACAAAGCCGAATCATCAGGTAAACAAGCTGCTCGCATGGACACACTTCATGTTCCAGGCTATTCAGGAGACCTGAGGACTTTTCTACCCTTCCCACAGATTAAAAAAATGTCAACAGTCATGGTTGATGTTTCTAATCCGATAGGCTACCACAACAATTTAATTCAAGATCGTTCGTTTGTTCGGCCCATTTCAAGCAAGCGTCGCTCAGCGTCTTAAACTGAAGAAAGTGGCAATTACAACGGTATTCCTGCAATCAGTAAGTAGTGATTTATCCACTAATTGACTAGCTATTTAAACAATTTCTGATTAAATTGAAAGTTTCTTAGAGAGACAGCATTGTCTAGAATGATGACACAAGATGCTAGTACAGTAACAATAGGAAACTCCAAGTACCATACCAAACTAAATAGTGTGTCTAATGACAGGTTAATATTGTTTTGTATTACAAAATACAACCTTAGATACTTTGCTTACAGATCGTTTACTCGATCCTTCTAGCAAACGTCACCTTTTCCACCATATAAGTTAAAATGACAGTCATTTCACAAGGCTATTCATTTTGTAAAAATATAAATTATATATTTATATTTTTAAGAACTGAATTATGGTGTTTCCTATGATGTTTTTGCCTATTTGTATTTCAGATTAGGCTATATCACAGTCACTGCGTAACGCTAGCCTAAATTGTGACTAACATTATATAAACATGCAATATTGTTGACGAAAAAAGACAAGTCTTAAATGTAGACTGAATGACACTTTAAGCAGAACATCTCAAATGGAGATTGATAAAATGTTTATTGGTGCTTACTTGTTTATTGGTGTTTTCAGATCATCAGTGCGCTCGCGTCCATATTGAATTGGACATGTTTAGGTAAAACACCAGATAGTATAAGAGTTCTTTTCACAGAAAAGCTCTGTTTGGCAGATTTAAATGACTGAAATCTGGCAACCGCACGAACGCGAGCTCTTTCTCGTGCGCGGATGATCTGAAAACACCAATTAACAAGTAAGCTGCATTTTAGCAATATACTGTACTGTAAACCATATACTGTATACGGTGTGTGGTGCGCGCACTGGCGCCATTGATCTGTGGCTGCTGTCGCATCTTTAAAATGGATGCTGCACACTTGTGGTGGTTATGATTGTAAAGCATTTTTGCTGCATAGTAAAGTGCTATATAAACAGATCAGGCATAACATTATGACCTCGAAGGAGCATGTTTGTTAAAGGATGGTATAGCTAATGTACAGTGAGCCAGTCATTATTGCTAAATAAACCCTGACAAATGGATTTGCATCACCCTTGAGAGGTTTATTCTTTTTTTTTCAGTTTAAATTTCTTCTAAATGTTACATTTTGTTATATACACACAGAAGTTAATATGCAGTCATTATAAAAGACATAATAAAGATATTTTAACTTTAAAGCCCTATTATACACCGATTAGGCAGTGAACACTGATTATCTCTTCACGACGGCCCCTGTTAGTGGGTGGGTTATATTAGGCAGAAAGTGGACATTTTGTCTTCAAAGTTGATGTGTTAGAAGCAGGAAAAATGGGCAAGCGTAAGGATTTGATTAAGTTTGACATGGGCCAAATTGTGATGGCTAGACAAATGGGTCAGAGCATCTCCAAAACTGCAGCTCTTGTGGGGTGTTCCCGGTCTGAATTGGTCAGTATCTATCAAAAGTGGTTCAAGGAAGGAACAGTGGAGACCGGCAACAGGGTCAAGGCTCATTGATGCACGTGGGGAGCGAAGGCTGGCCTGTATGGTCCAAGCTACTGTAGCTCAAATTGCTCAAGAAGTTAATGTTGGTTCTGATAGAAAGCTATCAGAATACACAGTGCATCGCAGTGTCGCAGTGGGCACGTGAGGATCAGAACTGGACCACAGAGCAATAAAAAGAAGATGACCTGGTCTGATGAATCATGTTTTATTTTACATCACGTTGATGGCCGGATGCATGTGCGTCACTTTCCTAGGGAACACATGGCACCAGGATGCACTATGGGAAGAAGGCAAGCCGGCGGAGGCAGTGTGATGCTTTGGGCATGTTCTGCTGGGAATCCTTTGGTCCTGCCATCTGTGTGGATGTTTCTTTGATACAGACCATGTACACCCTTTAATGAAAACGGTATTCCCTGTTGGCTGTGGCCTCTTTCAGCAGGATAATGCACCCTGCCTCAAAGCAAAAGATGGTTCA